>NW_008677810.1:0-1380 GCF_000695815.1 Acanthisitta chloris | reverse complement strand
TGGAAATGATGCTGAAAAAGAAAAGCACATTATAAAAGAAGAAATAATTGATATGGGCACTCAATCCTGACATACTGAGGCGTCTGCAAGTGGAAAGGAAAGATATTGTAAGGTTATTACCTGAACTCAAGGCAGTGAAGAGGCTGTTGTCAATAGGTTCATATAAATGGTTTCCTTCCAGCAAGCGGCTAAATGGTAAATATTCCTGAGGTTATAAATCTGTTGAAAGAGGCAAAACCAAAATGATGCATTTACCCAGATGATTCAAAACAAGGAAAAGAAAAATGACACAAACAAATTGTCTGAGCAGAGATTAAAGGCTTTACATTTATTTCCTCTAGATGCAGAGCACATCCATGTGAGATACATGATCACAGGCTGCAAATACTCCCAAGTTAATCATGAAAAATGGGATTATTTACCAGCTGTGATAACAGACAACCCTTGCAGCTTGCAATGAGAAAAAAACCCTGATGTTAAATATATATTATAAGCTTGAGAATGATGTTTCTGCCTGAAAACTTAGCCATGACTATTGACAATGCTCTCCCTTGTTTAATATGATACTTATTGCAGATCCATAGGCCAGGAAATGTAGTGTCACCATCAATAGTAACCGTCCAAAGACTTTATACTGCACTTGAGAGGCTGCAGGACTGAGGCAATCAGGTTTCCTTTGCTTGATTTTTTTCTTGACCCACCTGGAGCTTTGTTTTAGCCACAACAGTGAATTTTCTAATGGCCACATGGCCGCAGAAAATTTGTCTTACTTTTGCTGCAGTTTCTACATAAGGTGGCAGTGATAAGTAGTAATTTTGTGAGGAATTGGTTATTTATTTCTCAGGTTTAGAAATTTGTGACTGTGTGGTGCGGTGCAGAGGAGTGCAGGCAGAGGGGAAGTCATGGGCTGGGTATGAGACACGGCAGAAGCTGACATTGGACACTCCACAGCTGACAACAGCCCATCCATGGCTGGTTAGAGAAATACAGCCCAGGGGATGGGCAGAACCCCTTCTGGGGTAACAAAGAGAGCAATGAACAGTATTTAGCAAAGGCAAACTCCACTGTACGCAATGAATTTGGATGTAACATGGGCCAGAAGACTGATGGTGAACAAACAGGGTGGAAAAGCATATCGAAAATGTGCAAAATTTCTACCCCAAGGTGAATCAAAACTAATCGACAAAGGCAAGGAGGAAAAACAAAGCTCATCACATTGAAAGAGTCCTGCTGTTTTTAATAACTGAGATTTTCACGTAATAATATACTTTATTATATTTGTGTTTATTTTTCTGTCATCATTTAATTTAAGCATATCATAATTCTTTAGAATTACTATTAAGACAATGAAAATGATGATAGCAGAATCATAGAATTTAA
>NW_008677809.1:23016-29651 GCF_000695815.1 Acanthisitta chloris | reverse complement strand
GTGTCCTTTACACCCTTCCAAACACACCCCCAGCCCTCCCAGGAGCCAGGAGGGTCACTTGCAGCCCACCCCCAAATAAATCCTCAGCATCCCCTGCTGCAGCAGAGGAGCCCCAGAGACCCTGTGCGGGCAGGCTGGGACAGGAGCGTCGCTGCTGCTCCCCCTGCCACATGACACAGCATCCGAAGAGCCTTAAAATAAACTTCCCCTCCTTTCTCATGCATGATTAAGCTCTCCCGAAAGCGCCTGTGCCCGCACGTGTGCGAACACACACACTGTGCCCTCCCCTCCCTCCTCGCCGGCACCGTAGGCAGCAACACACTCATTACGGCTTCAAAAATAAAAAAAAAAAAAAAAAACAAAAAACCTTTTTTTACCCTTTTTTAAAAAAAAAAAAAAAAAAAAAAAAACCACTCAGAATTTAGCACCCATCGCCATGGATACCCATCACTGAAATCCCTCCGTTGCCATGGCAACACCTCTTCTCCCCCCCCCATCCTGCTATTTATCCCTGCGACTGACACACCATTTATCGGGAGTGATAGGGAGAGAATTTGAAAGCAACCTTGCCTAAGTGCAAGGAAGCAGAAAAATCCTCCAGTGAGGAAATGCCTATTAATAGAGAGAAAAGAGCCCCCAGCGTGGCTCAGCCCCAGACGGAGCCTCCAGGGCAGCTGGGACAGCTCAGGGGGTTCAGAGGTGGCAAACACGAGCTCACAGCAGTTCTTGTGTGCTTAAAGCACAAAGAATTCCCATCAGAGCCTGTCAGGGTGAGGGTGTGATGCAAAGGGTTCTACCACACTCAGTTCTGGCGTCCTCAGCATAAGGAGGACATGGAACTGTTGGAGCAAGTCCAGAGTTGCTAAGGGGGTTGGAGCATCTCCCTGTGAGGACAGGCTGAGGGAGTTGGGACTGTTCAGCCTGGAGAAGAGAAGGTTGTGTGGAGACCTCAGAGCATCTTCCAGGGGCTGAAGGGGCTCCAGGGAAGCTGCAGAGGGATCTGTGTTCAGAGCTGCAGGGACAGGACAAGGGGCAATGGGAAGAAATTGGAGGAGGGAAAATTTAGGCTAGATATCAGGCAGAAGTTTTCCCTGTGAGGGTGGTGAGACACTGTCCCAGGTTGCCCAGGGAGGCTGTGGCTGCCCCAACCCTGGCAGTGTTCACAGCCAGGTTGGATGAGCCTTGAGCAACCTGCTCTGGTGGGAGGTGTCCCTGCCCAGGGCAGGGGTTGGAACAGGATGAGTTTTAAGGTCCTTCCAACCCAAACCATTCCATGATTCTACATTTGAGAGGCTTGAGGCCTCCAGAGAGTTTATTTTCACAGTAGACCTGCTAAGTCAGCACAGACTGTTTTCCCCACCTCGCTGAGGGTCCAGCTCAGAGCCAGAGCTGCAGGTGCAGTTGCCATCCAGAGGCAGATGGATTCAGCTGGATGTTAGGAGCAGTTGCCCAGACATTACCATGAGGATCTTGGCCTGGGAAATGGACCAAAGTGAAGAGAAACTCAGCGCAGCTGCTGATGATTTGTACAATTATGAGCTGCTGTGAATCAATAAGGTTAAATTCCAGGCAGATCCTCATGGGAGAACCTCTAGATTGATTTTGGGCAGTATTGAGTCCAAGCTCTTCATTAGGGCCAGTGAAGCACAGAGCTGAGGGCTCCATGGAGGTGAGCAGAGATCCAGCACCGACGCTCCGGGCGCTGCATTTCCCTCAGCCCCTGAGCCATGAGGGATGGGAACTGGCTGCAACGTGCAGAAAGGCTCTTTATTACAATATCCCAGGCCCCTGCAAACATCTGTGGTGAAGAGGAGGACTCCTGAAGGACAGGGAGCACACCCCACACTGACCACCACAGCAAGGTGGCTGAGCATCCAGAGTCAGAGCTTGGCACTGCTGGGGCATCCCAGGGCTGTTCACTTTTTGCAAAAGAGCCAACTCAAAAAACACCCCAGTTAAAGCAGCTTTGTGCTCTGCTAAATTAGGGCAGTGCTACAATCCCAGCAGCTGCTGCCAAAGGCTCTAAGGGCACTGGGATGTGTCCATGTACAGCTCTGTATCCAAAGCAGAAACTCCCAAGAGCCACCAATTCCCATGGGAAGGCCAAACAGGTACAGACCAAGCTGGGATGCTGCAGCTGGGCAGGAACTGAGCTCAGATTTGTCTGAGACAGTGACACAATCAATCTGGACCAGGCAAACTTGCACTTGCTCCACACACCGACCGGGAAGGACAGAGCCATTCCCACCCTCCAAAGGACACTCACCCACTCCACAATGCAAAACCTTAAATGCACAAAGATAAGTGGGATCAAGCAGCTGGAAAAAGCCACCACTAATCCATATTTCACTCTCTGGCTCTTGGGCAGCACTTTCTATCCCTTCACTATCCACAGCCACAAACATCCACGGGACTTCCTCGGCTATCAAAGGAAAGGTTGAGCCAGAAAAACCATCCTAAAGTAAAGCTCAGACATAACACTGTTAAATAAAAAGACCAGAAGGAACCATAGCATCTTCCAGTCTGATTTTCAGCATAAGAGAGCCGAGAAGGGAGTTCCTCCCCCTCCCAATGACACAGATAAGGAGTCGGAGGAAAGCGTCGGCACAAGGATCCAACACTCTCTCTTCTATCAGAGCAAACCTGCACACAGCAAGGAAAAGCAGTGACAAGATGCACTAAAAATGTCTCAGCCCCTCCAAGACTTGAGGCATTCCTTGGGAGAGCTCTTTCTTCCCAAATCATTTTGATCTCGGGATTGTTATGCTCTCGGACTCCGTAGGGACAACGGGAAGGGATCAGCATATTAAGAACCCTTTGAAGGTATCCTTCCCAAGCATTACAACAGGAAAATGGAAAAAATAGCTACACCCTCGAGCCTCAGGCCCCAGTTCAAGGCAGACTGCAGAGAGCTGAAGCCCAAGCGCCTGCGCCGGGTGATCCCGAGCGAAGGGATGAGCACGTGAAGGCTCAAAAGGCACAACCAGGTGCAAAAATGATGCCATGAAACAGGAATTGCCACGTTGAAAGCAGAAGCTGCTCTGCACCAGCTCTGCCAAGAGAGAAAGGCTGGAAAAACAAACCTTTGGAGGCAGCAAATAGGTTGATTGAAGGACACCTTGAGCTCTCCTGACCCTTCAGCTCATTGCAGGAGCTCATGATTCACAGCACACCCAACCCAAGCACAGGCTGCAGAGGAATTCATCCTGAAGAAAAGTCAGCCAAAGTTTCAAGGTTTTGTGGAGATAACAAACTTGTCCTTGAGCAATATCCGAACATCTATGTCTGTACAAACACTGAGAGCGCAGGGAGAATAAATTCATTTATACTCACCTACACGGGGCACACAGAACCACAGAGAGGAGACAGGAGGGGCTGGAAGTGTCATCACCAGGCAGGAGTCAGAGACAAGAGACTTAAGTGTCATCCCAGCACGCTCACTTTCAATCTTTGTCAAAGTTCTCCAGATTGGAGCAGCTCTCCCTCCTTCCCTCCCTCCCCCCCCAGCCCTGGAAGGGATTACAAAAACACTCAGTGATGGATACAAACTGTGAGATGCATTCATAAAAAAATAAATAAATCTTACTCTGGGATAATCTCCTTAAACCCAAGCTGCTCTACATAGCTCCTGGCCTGGTTTGAATGCAGCTGCTCCATGGCTCCTGCCCATGGGGCTCTGCCTCCTTCCTGGCATTTTGCTAGATTATCTCTGTGCTTTGCCAGCCCCTTGAGATTAAGCTTGTTTTACTCCAGATTCAGCTGCTATTTGCTCAGTGTTCAACCTGCACTGCTCATGTTGCCTGTGCTCCACTGATTCCCTGAGAAGTTGCAGGATGGCTCAGTTCCAGTTGTAGTGCTCAGGCCTCAAAGGGGATGGAGGGGAGAGACAACACCCAGTGGAATCTGCCTTGAGACTGAAAAACCCTTCACTCATTAGTGGGGCATTGCTGGGATCAACAGCAGCAAGGACAATCCTCATGGGCATATTCTAAGTAGAAAAAAAACAGACCTAAAAATCAGAGTGAAATGCAAAACCTTAGGGCAAGTGTAAGCTCCTCTCAAAGCCAGAGAACAGGTAGGACATCCCACCTTTGGAAGCTCCAAGTGCTACAGAGTGAAGAATGCCAAGAGCTTTTGAAGTATGGCAGCAGCAGCTGGTGGAGAGGAGCCTGGAGCACCATCCTGCTCCTGTTCAAAGCAGCAGAGCCTCTGTGGAGTCCCAGCATGGTGCTGGCACTAAAGGAACTCAGGGAACAGCTCAGCCCCAAAGACAAATGGTGCAGGAGATGAAAGGTTGAAGGAAGGAACAGCAGTGAAAGCAACAGCTTCTCTCCCTCACCCCAGAAGAGCTGGTTGAGGCTGAATGGGATGTGGATTGAGAAAGAACAGGATTGTCCTTCCTTTCCAATTAAAAATGATGGATTGATACACCAATAGCAAAAAAGAGAGAGGCAAATCCTTCTCATCCAGCCTTGAGTATGGAATCCCAGAATGGTTTGGGCTGGAAAGACCTTCAAGTCATCCCATCCCCCCCCTCTGCCATGGGCAGGGACACCTTCCACCAGCCCAGGTTGCTCCAAGCACCATCCAACCTGACCTGGAACATTCCCAGGGATGGAGCAGCCACAGCTTCTCTGGGCAACCTGTGCCAGTGCCTCAGCACCTCACAGGGAAGAATTCTCTCCCAACATCCCCCCTAACCCTGCTCTCTTGTCAGCTTAAAACCATCACTATCTGACTGTATAACAAGTGGCTCTCCCTCCTTTTTGTGCTCCTTTAGGCACTGGAAGGAGCATTAAGGTCTCCCTGAAACCTTCTCCTCTCCAGGCTGAACACTCCCAGCTCTCCCAGCCTGGCTCCATGGCAGAGGAGCTCAACCCTTGGAGCAGCTCCATGGTCTTAATGTTCCACACCACGTTCCACATCGAGCTCCAAGGAAGGAGGAAAAAGGAAAGGAGGAGGAGGCAAAAGGAGGACTGTGGATGCTGTGAAGGTGGAGCAGGAGGCAGCAGGGACACCCCAAGGCTCCCAGGCTGTGGGAGGGGAGACAGTACCTGAGCAGCACACAGAGCCTCCCCAGGGCAGGCAGCTGGCAGCAGATGGGAGGAACACGGAGCTACAAGCCCAAATCCATCCTAGTTAAGAGGAGTTTTGCTCCAGTAGCTGTGGAAGGACAGCTGCTCTCCTGCAGCATCTTCCTGCTCCCAGCAGTGATCCAGGCTGGAAGCTGTGCCCAAACACCACCGTCCCTCACACGCCTGCAGGAACACAGGAACTGACAAACCATCTTAAGAAAATGAGTTTTATTTCCTTCTTTTTTTTTTTTTTTTTGCTTTTAATTCTTTTTTTTTTTTCCCTTTTTTTTTTTTGCTGTTGAACTCTGCTGTTTACAGATATGTTGAACCCCTGATAACACAGCTCGGCAGCAATCAAACAACCCCCACACTGCAGTGAGCAGAGCAGCTGAGCTAAAACCCCAGAAAACAAGGGACAACCACCACTATTTCTATACAGGAACTATAGGATTTTAATGTCACGGTTTGACAGCTGGAAATGGGCTACACGACCATACGTGGGCAAAAAGGCAAGAAGTGAGTCCTTTGAAACACCAGATGTAGAATAAACAGCTCGTGATGATCAACATTGACATGATTCACATCAAATTGATGACACCCTAAAATGTATTTCCTTTTAAAGGATAGAAATTTCTCAATAAAATAGTACATTTCATTTAATACTCTGGTACAACATTTCACACACTGCAGGAAACAAAAAAATGCAAGGTCTAACCCACCTAACAAAGAGGATCCTTTTTCATTAGTCTTTAGTACTGTAATAAAAAAAAGTAAATCACAATAATGTCATAAATAAACAGGTTGGAAATTATTAATTCTGTGTGACTAGTCAAAAGGGAGAAATGAAAAAACGAATCTGAAATAATGAAGTTATGGGTAGGAAAACTCCAAACCTGACAACACATCCTAGTACCAGCTGTGAATTTCTCATCCCTACAGCAAAAAGGAAACAGGTTGTCTAACTTTGTTAGCTGTATCCTAGTTAAATCAGGTTTCCAACACAGATTTTGAAGAGGCAAAAGTAAAGTTTGGTCAGGATTAATAGGAGAACCAACAAGGCCTAACAAGAGTTAGCTGAAATCAAAGTGTATGTCTAAAACATTCAGAAAGTGAAGTGTGCAGTGAATTCATGCTGGCATCAATTCTTGGGCCTTAGGACTTGGCTTCCATTTCCCTGGGGGTAGGAGGTCTTCTCCAAGAGAAACCTTCAGCCCTGCATCCCTTCTCCCCTCACTGACAGACCTGGAAGCAACATGAAAACTGAATCCTCTCCACAACTCCCTAGGAAGACCTGAGGCCACATTCACTGCCCTCCCCAAACCAAAGATGTGTCTGGCCTGCTACATCTGTCACAAACATCAACTGCAAACTGACTTCAGATTACTCCAGAAACACTTCAGGAACTGTCCCTCCCTCCCTGGTGTGGGGAAGGTGAGAGCTGATGGTGCAAAGCCTCCTGTGAAGCTCAGCAGGGCCCAACTCTGGTTCAGAGAGGAGGATTTGTCCACAATCCTTCAGATTCTGCTCCCCCTCCTTGACATTCCCCCACCATATGCTCCC
>NW_008677809.1:12319-22995 GCF_000695815.1 Acanthisitta chloris | reverse complement strand
CTGCTTCTAAGGAGAAAAAAAAAATTAAATATCAAATCCTACAGCAGGTTCTAAACAGCTCAAATGAGGTCATGAGGCAACGTCATATTGGCCATGGAACTGATTGCTGCTTATGCAGGTCAAGCTTTTAAGACACATCACATGAACTGAGCTCAGACAATTGAGATTCACTCAGGATCCTTCTCTCCTTTCTCTTGGCTTTCCCCCTGACTTCCCAGTTTGGAGCAGAGCAGCTCCAAACTCACCATGTGTCCCAACTTGCTCCAACCTGTGAAGTGCAGAATTGGCCTAACTCTGCCCAAAGATTTAGGCAAATGTAATGGTTCTGTACAAACAGCAACACTTGAAGTGCTCCCTGTTCGGCAGGAGGACGCAGGTGATGGAGAACAGGTATCTCCCTAGCAAGTCAACACATTTCTCTCTCATCAGGATCTATTTAGGTCTAGGAAGGACACAGGTATTGGCTGGAGTGTAAGGCTCTGACAATAACACATGTATTATGGTCTGCTGGTGACAGGAGTTCCAAAGAAACAAATCCCAAAGCCTCAAAAGACAAGAAGAACAATAGGCAAAGTAACAAAATTCAGCTTAACATTAAGGAAGCACCTTCATCCAGTCCAAACTGCTCCAACATTGGACTTTGCAAAGCACTCTCAGGAAAAGGTAATGGAACCTCCCACTTCACCCCACACAGAGCTGCAGGAATTACATTCCAGGCTTCAGCATAATTCCACCAGGAAGGCCAACAACACAATTCCATCAGGTCATGCAGTGTCACCCTCTGCACCTGCTGTGCCAGAGTGGCAATGGCTCCTGGACACCTCTCAAGTCACACAATGCCCCCAAAACCATGGGGAAAAGGTGAGACTCAGCAGTCCCCACTGCTTGGGTCTGCTCCTGCCATCCATGCAGCTCTGCTGCACAGAGCAAAGGGAAGAACCCAACTAAGTGGCAGCTCAATGGATCTTCCTTCTGGAGTCTCTAGGAGAGCCTTTGTCTCATTGACCATCAGAAGTGGTTTCAGCTGAAGGTGATTTTTAATTAGGACAGCAAGTTCCAGGCAGCTCTGAAAGGCACTTGGGGTGCAGTGGTGACAAACTCCTGCCAGGTGACAGCTCTGTGGCCTCACTGCTGCTCCTGCTGCCCTGTGCAACTCTGCAGCCAGAGCTTCTCCCACACACAACTGCAACTGAGACTACCATAAAGCCTTCCCCAAAATCCAGAAGGCTGCACAGCTTCCCCCTCCCCAGGAGGAGGGGAGAGAGTTCCCTCACACCAAGGGAACAGCCTGCACTGGTTTCACTGGGTTTCATGTGCTCTCGAGGTGTCACCATGCAACTCTTGAAAATAACTCTACAAGTTCAGTCTCTTGTTTACTAGATGAACACAGACAAATGACCACAGACAGTGTCCTCACAAACCACCAGGCCACTGTGTCTTCTGAGAGACACAGGACACTTCTATCTGGGATCATGGAAAAGAAATTATACGTAAAAACAACCTTGTGTAATTCCTCCACAACATCCATCCAGCCACTTGGCCAAGTCAGAATCAAAGCCACCAGCTGTCACGAGAAGCACCTTCATATCAGTCTCTGCTCACCCCTGAAGCTCAGTCTGAGTTTGAAATGTATCAGGACTAATCTGCTCATGCAGTTGGTTCTGGCCAGGCTGGTGAGCCACTGGTTGCAAACAATCAAGTGTTGTTCCCAGCAGTATTTTACATTAGTGTAATGGATTTATCCATGTCACTGTTTTTCCCACCCCTTCCCCCCCCAAAACACCCCACAACTGCTCAAACAAGGAAACCCACTAATAGCCATACTGTGAAACAAAGACACTAGTGAAAAAACAGAGGGATGACAGTCCAACCGTTTGCAGGATTCAAAACTGACTCTACAAAGTAGTTGTCTACATTGTAGAAAGGATTTCCTTTTATTTGGAAAATGAGCAACTGGAAATCATCAGGTATTGGAGAGAAGAGATATAAACAATCTTTAGATGGTCTTTAAGTTTTGCCTACTGTCGAAGGATTAAAACCGTAAATGAAAAGGTACCAAAGTCCTCAGAGTTCACTGCTCATGTGAAGCTTCTTCCATCTCTTTCTTGACCTTTTGAAAAACCATATTCATTTCTGGGAAAGAGAAAAAGATGAACAATTATTTAGGGAAAAAACCCCAGCAGATAATTCTTATTCTGCTCAACTTTGACTCAGGAGAGGCTTAAACTCAACCCAAAGTCAAACCTGGCTTAGAACCTGTGGAGCTTCCGCAGTGAGAGGTGAGATTGGGTTGAGAGGGAGGTAAAAAGCCTCTAGAATTTAGGCACCTTGGATTACAAGCACTCTGAGCACCCTGTGAATGTGTTCTCCACACCCACACTCTGCCCCTGCCATACCCACCTGCCTTGGCATGGAAGGCTCTGTCCATCCTCTCATCTGAAACTCTTCTGCTGTTGCATCAGCCCCACATTTTCATATACTCTAGCACTATCTTCTCTCATTCTGAAATGAAACAAAAAGATTTAGAGGCCCAAGAATCTTGTTAGGAAGAAAAAAACCACAAAATACATGTTCACACAACAGAATTCAGTGACAATGAGTTTTGCTCAGTTTGTTTTCAGAGCAAAGAGTCCAGGGCAGTTCTGGGATAACTCAGCCTCATTCCAGGTCCCCAAAGATTTGTTAGCACAGCTCAAAAGATGCACACTAAGAGCAGCAAGGAACTCACTCTGGGCACGTCGGGGTTGGGATACAGGGTGGGAGAGGACTCTGATCTCCACTCGTCTGGTCCGATAAAGAGTATTTAATGTTTGTGTATTCGTGACCTTTTCTCTTGCTCTTCTGTGAGGCAAAACACAGCAAAAAGTTTGGAATTAGTCATAGAAAACAATCCTTGAAGCAGTGCAGAACTTACAGGAGTAACTAACCACGGAGGAGAGAGCTCAGTCCTGGAGGTAACACACACAACACAGAAGATCGGAAGGTTGAGACTTGAATTATTGGCTGCAAGACCTGAAAATCCTCATTTTTCAATACATCCCTTTCCTCCATCTCCAGCAGAACATACCAAGACTATGAACCAGCACTTGTACTCAGGCTTCATCTCCCCTGGCACAGTTCATTCCTTACCAGCCAGTGGGCTCCCCACTGACCTTGTTTCCAGCTTGGAGATGTGGCCAACGGAGTAACAAAATTGTTTGCAAGGTCTCAGTAAAATAATATCTTAGCCCATTAGGTTTGATATAAAAAGAAGCCAAGCTGTTATTTGTATTCTGCAGCATATGTTAGAGGCTGCAGCCAATCCTGCTGGCACTGAGCTCCAGATCCTGATGGCTCCAGGAGGGAACTACACTGGGAAGGAAAGGGATATATGGATTTTTCCTTTTCCAGGCAAATAGTCACAGCATTAAATACACTGAACCTGCAACAGAGGAATTCAAGCTTTACAGGGTACTGGGATTGGGGTTTTGGAGGTTTCTAACTGCTCCAAGTAGCACTAACTGCCTGACCAACCTCCCAGCAGAGGCTGTCACAGCCCCCAGGGAGTTCTGGCTCCTGAATTCCCATTAAGAACATTCCTATGGCAGTGCAGGTTGAAGCCTTTCCAAGATAATCTTCTGAAACGTGCTCAAAACTTGCTTAACTTGTCCTGGAATTTCACTGCACTTCTCCCCTTTCTGCTTTTTCTTACCTCCAAACTCCCAGTCCAGATCAATTACTTGGAATACGAATGTTAAAAAATCAGATTTAAACAAAATGCAAAGGTTCAAACCCTCTGAACTCTGCTACAACCCTCTCCCCTGCCAAAAACACTCTGGAGCCCCAAACACAGTGGAATCTGAGTGCAAGGAATGGTTTTAAGAGGAAGAATGAGGAGAAGGTGTTGTGGCTGTCACCACATCCTCCAAAACCTTTCTTATCTTCCCACATCAAATCTCTCCTCTAGCTGCTTTTTGTTGACACTACTGCAAGATCATCACACTCATCCTTTAATCTTTGAGTTCAAGATACTGATTTCCTGCTAATAAACTCCAAAATGGCTTTACAGTCACTACCTTGTGATTCTGGGGTGACACTGGCCCAGGCTGCCCAGGGAGGCTGTGGCTGCCCCAACCCTGACAGTGTTTCATTCCAGGTTGGATGAGCCTTGAGCAACCTGCTCTGGTGGGAGGTGTCCCTGCCCAGGGCAGAGACTGGGGTTGGATGGTCTCTAAGCTCCATCCCAAGCCCTAAAATTCCCTGATTCTATGCTTATCCTGGTCTAGAAACACAATTAACAGCTCTGAAATCTCTCGAAACCCCAACAGATCACCAGGCTCTGTATTAATTAACAGACCCTTATCTTTTATTCTTCTTGCACAGACAACTAGCTAATATAAATGGAATTTGAGATCTGGGGTGTAGGGACTGTGGGACAGGAAGGATAGACAGGATTCCACTAATAAATTAAGGAGAAGATTCCACCTATTAATTTCAGTAGAAGATTCCACCTAATGTTTTAAGTCATTCTTAAGCATAAATGGATTGAAATATAGGTCAGGTTGTCTGGAGAGGGTGAAGAGGTTACAGATCCAGCACTTTCACCACACATCCCTCAGAAAAATCACAGGCAGCAAACTCTGCTCCCTGTTCCAGTCCTCCTGTGCAGCACTTCATCCCCAGGACACCCTTACCTGCTCCTCCTCGATCCTGCGCTGTAGCGTTTCGATGTAGTGCTGAACTGCCATGTAAATAAACCTGTACTGGGCCTCTGTCTGCACCATTCCTGACCTCTGGGATCTCACCATCTGGATGGTCTTTGGAACATCAATATCACAGTCCACACCTGGGGAGAATCATCATCACCATGTTAGGAACAGGAAAATAAGCACAACAAGGTTGGAGCATCGGCAGAAGTTTCTAGCAACACTGGTGTGATTTTGCTGTGAGGTGTCAGTCAATGGCCCATCCTGACATGGAATGGAAAAGGAATAGAGAAAGGAAAAGATTAAAGGAAAAGGGAGGAACTGACCTTTTTCTCTGATGATGTCAATAAGAATATCAATCACAATGAAAGTTCCTGTTCGCCCAATCCCAGCACTGAAAAGGGGGGAAAAACTCAGTTAATTGTTTTGATCTTTCTGAACAGACACCAAAACACCAACCCAAGGGAGAGTCAAACAGTAAGAGACCTTAGGCTTCCAAACTGTAGCCAGAGTTAAAGCCACAGAGTCAAAAGTGACCACAGAGGCCTCAACTTATCATGGAAGAGACAGAAATCCTAACAGCAATTCTGTCCCTCAGCATTTATAAACATCACTGAATCAGGAAAGAACCCACAAGGTCAGACTTATCATTTCCTTGCCTCATGGAAAGTAGCTCATTGCTAAACCAAGACTGAGGGGAGAGCACTGACAGGTGGGATGGGATAGCAGAACTTCCATGATCCTGCACCTGGAATGTACCAGCCAAGACTGAATGACAAGGTGGAACCAACACCAAGAAGTCTCACTCAATCAGACAAACACCCTGTGAAAGAGCTGCTTCAGGGGGAAACCATGTGACACATCTAGAACATGGCACTGGGCAAGATGGAAAGCATAAACAGATGGAAGTCTGAGTAATGCTCAGGGAAAGCTGTTCTCTGCTAAAGGTTTCAGCTCCCAGAGCCTAGAGGAGCAGCAGCAGGAGAAGCACAGTGGGATCACCTCACCTGCAGTGGACCACGACAGGTCCTGCATCAGGAATGCTCTCCTGCTTGTGGTGCACCTCCTCCAGGAAGTCCAGCACACCCCCAGGGTCACTGGGCACGCCGTGGTCAGGCCAAGTCCTGAAGTGATATTGCCACACTGTTCTCTCTGTGTTCCCCTGCAAGGAAGAGGCAACAGGTGAAAACATAATCTTGCAGAACAAATCCAGCTGAAAAAGGGTTTAAGGGGCAAAGCTGAGTCAGATGGCAAGTGGCACATCCAAAATCCAACCTGCTGCTCAGTGTCCACATCTCTCCCAGAGGAGGGAACAAGGCAGAGTCCTTCTGGGCCTGGCAAGTCACTCACTGCCTCCTGTTTGCTTTGCTCCCTGATCCAAACTGCTCCTCAACAAGGAGGTGCTGTTTCCACTGTTTCCTCCCTCATCTCTTGATCCCTTCCCTAAGAAGTGATCTTTCCATACTCTGAACCCACACACAACCTTTGCCTCCAGTACAATCTCCTCCATGGGAGGGAGCAAACCCTTGGCTGGGTCCAAGTGGGATTAGATGGAAGCACTGTCCCTCCTTCCAGCTTCCCTCCAAGCTCTGCAGCAGTGCAACTCCTGCCAAAAAATGCTTAGGTATGAGAAGCTTCAATTATCCCAAGGACAAAGGGAAGGATGGATGGTGCAAAACCTGCAGCTTCAGAGAAAGACAGGGCTCCATTTATTAATCCTTAGTGCTTTTATTGATTCCAAGGAAACAGCCTATTTCTGCCAAGTTTTTCTGGTGATCTGCAACCCAAACTGAAAAGACAGAGTTACCCCATGACTTACTTGCCCAACTTTGGAAAGTTTGAGCTCTCTGAGTGTGTAGTCGTGTGCTGCACTTTCCTTCACGTTCCGAACACGCATCACCCCGTACTCCTTCAGGGAATACTCATCAGGCCAGTACTTGACACACTTACTCTGCAAGATTTAAAACCAACAAAAAAGGAGCAATCAGTCAGGAGAAAAAATATCTGATTTGCAAACTGGTTAACTAACATAACTCAGGAGTTTTAAGTTCAGTGGGATTTGGATGCTGTGACAGGTCAGGAAAGAACAATTCCTGGGAATGTAATATGAGTCCAGGCAGCACCAAGTGAGGAGTTATAGTAGGTGCAGCTTCCAAAACACCAAACACCAAGTACCAGGGAGAAATATTGCCTATTTGCAGTCATTCCTCACATTTAGGAGACAACATGGCACGAGGGAGTTCCTTCTGCCAACACAAGACAGAGGAAGAGGGTTGAACACAGACTTTCCATGGGCAACAAGATGCTTTCCTGTTCCTTTTGCCCTTCTTTCCCTGTCCTAAGGGTAGAAACTAAAGCAAAGATGCTGCTCTTGGTGTGTGCCAACACAACCTGCAGCTCAACACAGAACCCTGCACACAAGAGCAGTTGGCAGACCAAGTCTGAGCAGCAGATGATGCCAAAATAAGCTCTGTCTGCTGGAGGGGTCACACGTGTTGCTGCCCCCAAAGCCACTCCCAGGCTGTGAGGAGCTGCTGCCTCTTGCAGGGCACTCTGAAGCACACTCAGAGCTGAGATGTTCCACAGCTCCTCACTTCCCAAGGCAATGTGCTCTTGGAGTCAGAGGTTTCTCCCCTTCGTGCAGATCTGAAAGCATCCTGGCCTGAGATTAAAAAAACTTTGCTTGTGTATCAGGGCTGTTATTGGCAATTCTTGGAGAAGTGAAATAGGCACCAAAAGACAATAAAGGGTGAAGAAAACCCAAACCAATCAATGCATGCAGCACTGAGGAAGGAATCAGGCACAAAAGTGCTGTCTGCAGCCAACAGGCTCAGCAGTTTGGAGAGAATGGGAGTGCAGAGGAGCACAGACCACCCAGGAGAAGAGAGAGAGGTGCACTCAAAGCAACTCCTCATCCTTTACATCTTCCCTTCCACACCACAGAGCTCAGAGGAATGTCACTGGAAAGGGGAAGCATCTCCCTCCCTCAGTGCATGCTCAGGAAGGAAACAAATCACATCCCTATACAAAGGTGATGAAAGGGCAGAAGTTTACAAAGCCTAAGAAAAAGATCCAGAAGACAAAGTCTAACAAAACCAGCAGCTTTGATACCTAAATTAGGGAGAGGAGCCCAGAAAATCCACTGCTGTTTGTCTTCAGTCCAAGTAGCAAGGCCTGTTCTTGGGGCAGGGGGTAAGGAGCTCCTGCAATTATTAATCACCCACAGAACTTCAGCTACACTTTTAATCTGTTTTCCACAAGTGAAGCTTATCTAACATGGTAACAACTTCCCATTATTCCAGCAGATCATGGGAATATCAAAAAAGGTAAAAAGATGGATAATGGTATATATAGAAAAAGCAGAGAAATCTTAGAGAAGAGAAAGTGTTTACTAAACAGAAAAATGATGAGAAGTGACAACCCCTAAAGAACAGAGGCTGATGATGTGACAGGTGCATATCCTCACTTCCACAGGCACTCAGCACCTTCCAGGTCTCCAAAGAATCACCAGATTCCAGGAAGAAATCCATTTATCCAAGTCAGTTTGGTCCTTACTCGCACTCAAACGTGAACTTGAGTCTGGTTTTACCTTTCCTCTTTCCACTTCTTTTGTGGTCATAACAATGACTCGGGAATTCTCCTGGAACACCATCCTCCAAAAGTCATTCACTGTGTTCTGTAGGGAACCTTGAGTGGCAATGTAGCTTTTTTTTGGCTTGGAGTTGTTGCACTTGGTTTCAAACTCAGGCTAAAGGGGAAAAAGCACAGCAAATGGTGACAAGACCCACTTGGATTGAGGAGAGGATGTTACAGAGGAGACATGAGAGGTGCCCACAAAGCTCCTGGAGGTAGGAATCTACTTACCATAATAATATTAGCATTGATATAGTCTGAGACAGGTTCATTGGGATCACCATCATGGAGAACAACTCTGGTGTGATCAACTGGAAAAATATACAGGGGATGTTAAGCACTTACATCCTACAGCTGTGAACACACCTCTGCCTGCTCCAGAGGCTATTAAACCACCACATTTGGTAAATCTGTGGCTAGAAGATGCAAAAATTCATCACTTGCCAGCTCTTAAAGCAAGTGGCCACAAGCAGCTTGACCAAAATACGTGCTCCTGTCCCCATGTAATTCACAAGCACATGGACAAGGCACTAAGTCAAGGCCTCTAGATTTGCATCATGCAGTTATGTCCCACAAATTAATCCTCTTACATTGAAGCATTTTGGCTTGTTGAATAACAGTTTAGGGCTGGGAGGCTTTAAAATCAAAGCTGAAGATAAAAAAAAAAAAAAAACAAACCACAAACCAATATTGGGAATGGAAATATGAGTATCTACAAAGTGCAAATGTTTGAGGACAGAAATCACAGAGCTAACCCTGAGAGCACAGAGGGGAAACCAGCACTGAAGAGAAGCCAAAGCTCAGCGGTGCTTAATTAACTCTGAGTTTGGGAGTGAAGGAAGTAAAGTGCAGAGAGGAGCAGTCTTAGGTGAGAAGTCAATACTCACAGGGTAAAATGTTCTTGTATCTGTTTTTGTTCTTGTTTTCCTGCCGCTGCCCTTCCTTGCGGCTGTAGAGGAGTTTGCACTCCTGCTGCTGCAGGGTCTGCAGGGAAACAGAGCTGAGAACACAGCCAGGAGGGGCTGGTCCCCACCAGCACAGCAACCCCAGCTCACAGCGAGGGGAGAAAGGGCATCAGGAGAGAGCAAACAGGGTGAACTGTAAATCACCCCACGCAGCAACAGATCGTGTGGGGAGTTCTCCTGCTGGCAAGGAGCTCATTCTCAGTGCCTGGGGCACAGGGAATCACAGAATCATAGGCTTTAAGGGCTGGAATGGACCTTAGAGATCATCTAGTCCCAAATCTCCCTGCCCTGGGCAGGGATACCTCCCACCAGAGCAGGTTGCTCAAGGCTCATCCAACCTGGCTGTGAACACTGCCAGGGTTGGGGCAGCCACAGCCTCCCTGGGCAACCTGGGCCAGTGTCTCATCACCCTTCAATTAATACATTTTTTCTAAGATCTAACCTAAACTTTCCCTCCTTCAGTTTGAATCCATCATCCCTTGCCCTATCACTACAGTTCCTAACACAGAGTCCCTATCTGGCTCCTTGTAGGCCCTTCAGAGATTGAAAAGTTGCTCTGAGGTCTCCACACAACCTTCTCTTGCCCAGGCTCAACAGCCCCAACTCCCTCAGCCTGTCCTCATAGGGGAGGTGCTCCAGCTGTCTTATCAACTCTGTGGCCTCCTCTGGACTTGCTCCAACAGTTCCATGTCCTTATGTTGAGGACACCAAAACTGTGTGCAGTATTCCAGGTGGGACTCACCAGAGCAGAGTAGGGGGGAAGAATCACCTTTTTTGACCTGCTGCCCACAAATGGGACAGGAATGGGACAGGGACACAGCAACTCCACAGTGTCACAGCTGTGCTGCTTGTGGAAAACATCCCTACTGCAATGGGACCAGAATCCCAAAGCTTTGTCCCCAGTTAATCCCTCAATCAGTCCTGGCCTCACCAACAGAAACACTCAGGCTGTGGCAGTTGCTCCCCTGGTTATTCCCACTCCTAAGGCTCTTGCAGATTGCTTTTTACTTTCAAGCTTGGGCACATCAGGCACATTTGCTTACTTCCATTTCAGTCTCTGCTGTTGTTCTGCCTCACTTAATGACCTTGGACAATTAGGCTCATCCAACAGGGAAAGCCATGAGCAAAAATAATGGAACAGAGATTAAAAGTTTTATGCTTGTTGAGCAAAAGACAGAAGACACATCCCCACACAGCTTTGCTTGTGGAATGCCAAGGAAAAGGACTGGGAGCTAAACTTTGCTAGCAGGTTAAAAAATGGAAGTAATTAAGTGTGTGGAAACCACAGTTTCAACACATCTTCCTTCATACAGTTAATTATTATTGCTCTGAGCCTCCCTGAGGAGAAATCCATGAGCAGCAGCGACTCCTAACAAGCCCATTAAGAGATGTA
>NW_008677809.1:5005-12291 GCF_000695815.1 Acanthisitta chloris | reverse complement strand
CTACATCAAGCTCACCAAAGAGCCATTTTTCAGAAGGAAAAACATTCCAAGGACTGTCAACATTTCAGTCTGGTGGTTCACAGGACAAGAGGTACATTCTAGCCTGAAGACAAGTAATTTATAAGCACCATCTGGACTGCCAACTCATAAACAGCACAGACAGAGATCCATGGGCAACCTGGAGTTTGCCCCCACCTCCTGCCACCAAGGTGGACAGCTGGAGCTTCCCTGAGGTGGCTGGAAGAGCCTGGCACCAAAACTGCCTGGAGATTGCTTCATTTCCAAAAGAAATCAGGTTTAGTGCTGACCTCACTATGAGCAGTGAAGGGCAAAGAGAAGGGGAATGTCTCACGGGTAAGGCCTTTAATTTCTTCCTTTGCTTTGCCTTCTGTAAGGAAAACACTTTACTCCTAAGAACCCACCAATAATTACAGGACATTTTTATCCAACACAGGGCAGAGGTCAGGAAAGAAGCTGTAACTGTCAAGAAATAGCTCTGTGGAAGACCTGGGGGTCCTGGGGGACAACAGGCTGCCCAAGACCAACAGTGTATCTTTGTGGCTAAGAAGGCAAATGGAATCCTGAGATGCATCAGGAAAAAGCACTGCCAGCAGCTCAGGGAGGTGATCCTGTCCCTCTGCTCAGCTCTGGTAAGGTCACACCTGGAGTGCTGTGTCCAGTTCTGGGCTCCTCAGGGCCAGAGGGACATGGAGCTCCAGCAGCAGGTCCTGGGCAGGGCAAGGAAGATGCTGAAGGGACTGGAGCACCTCAGGGATGAGGAAACACTGAGGGAGTTGTGCCTGTTCAGCCTTGAGATGACTGAGAGGGACCTCACTAATGGATTCCAGTCCATGATTCCAGTCCGACCTCACTAATGGATTCCAGTCCATGAACAGGGAAGTGCCAAGAGGATGATCAGACTCTGCTCAGGGAGGGAAACCAATAATGCAACAGATAACAGCAGAAACTGCTGCTCAGGAAGTTCCACCTGAACACAAGGAAGAACTTTCCTGTGCAGTCACTGAGCACTGAACAGATTGCCCAGAGAGGTTGTGGATTCTCCCACACTGGAGGTGTTCAAGACCCATCTGGACATAACCCTGAGTTATGTGCTCTGGGCTGGCCCTGCTGGAGCAGGAGGTGGGACCAGGTGACACACTGTGGTCCCTTCCAACCTCACTGACTCTCTGCTGACAAACCAACAATCCCTTCCTAAAGGCATCACCTAACTGTCCTCCCTCAGCCACTCTCTGAGGTGGCACTGAGCCAACCTCACTTACAAGAAGGGGAAGCCAACAAGGCACTTATTTTCCTTGTCACACACTCTGGACAAGAGTAAGCCATGCCTGGAGCCCCCAGGAAGCCAAGAGACAACCTCTGCTTGGCTAAACCCCTCAGTGACCACAGGCAGAGAGGATGTGCCATGCTATGACCAAGCACACACTGATCCCTTTGCCAAGAGCAATTAATTCCCATATGGAAGTGCACTGTTAATCTTCCTCACCCTGCAGATCAAAGTTCATCTGTTGAACTCTGCAAGAGAAGCAACTCAGAGGTTGAGACCAGTTTGGCTCCAGGCAAAGTTCACAGGCAATAGGTGAGAATTGCTCCTCAGGGATCCACCACTCCTGGCACTGTAGAACAGAGGCTCAAGGCTTCAGCAGGGACCAGAGTGGCCTCTGCTGGCTCCTTCCCCTTCCAAATGGAATTCTCACCACTCTGGCCATTCAACAGTCCTGAGCTAAGGACTGTCCCTCACACTGAGCACATGGAAAGAGAGCGGAGAAAGCTTAATCCTTGTTTTCTTATTTCCCACTGCCATGACTTTACCTTCTGATATTCCATCCACAACAGGATTCCTTTTCTCCTCCTGACAACAACCTCAGAGCAGAATGGACAGTCCATGCAGCTAACGATCTCTCTGATCACAGAGTTTCTCCAAGAATGGTTGTGCTGCAAACCCAACACTTTTCACGAAGTTTCTCAACACACCACGGCAGCCCAAACCAGCCTCTCCCACAGACACGTCCCAGTTTCCTGTTGCCATCTGCTGGTGAAATTCCAGACTCTGCTGGTGGTTTCCTTCCATGTGTGCGAGGTATAAACTAGCCCATTATATATACACTGGAGTGTTCAGGCCAGGCTGGATGGGGCTTGGAGCCACCTGGGCTAGTGGGAGGTGTCCCTGCCCATGGCAGGGGGTGGAATTAAATGATCTTTAAGGTGCTTCCAACCCAAACCATTCTGGGATTCTCCATAAAGCATCAGCTGCTTCAGCAGAGGGAGGCAATGAGCCAGTTGTGTTGGATAAAGCCTTGAGCAACCTGCCCTGGTGGGAGGTGTCCCTGCCCAGGGCAGGGGCTTGGGACTAGGTGATCTCTAAGCTCCATTCCAAACCCTAAAATTCTACGCTGTGATTGTCCTGGTGGGACAGACACAGTGGCACATGAGGCTCCCTCAGGATGGGGAGGATATCCAGGAGGGATTGTGCCAGGCATTGGATGAACAGCACTGAAGAACATAATTAACTCTCAGAATAAGGAAGAAAAGACAAATATTTCAAGCCACAAGAGAAGCTGCAAAATTCTAACCATGTTGTACCTGGAGATGGGAGCACGAACAGGGAACTGGGGTGACTGACAGGGAGGTGAGAAAACAGCAGGAGGGCAGTAACCAACCTCAAGTGAGCAGTGTGGAGACTGAATAGTGTAACACTTGGAAGGTAGTGCAGTACCTCAAACTCTTCCCAGAAGCCTTGCTTGACTTTATCCGTGGTCTCTGCCAACTTGCTCAGCTCTCGCACTCGGCTCTCGATCTCGGCGGCGTTGATCCGGGTCGTGTTCAGGGGCTGAGGGACATACAGCAAACACAGGCTGAGCACAGGAAAACTGAGGTAGTTCCAGGACTTCAAAACCTGCCAGGGGTTGGAGAGAGCTGGGGGATGTCTCTCCTGCCAGGGAGAGGACTAAAGGGAACGGCCTTGAGACGAGACAGGGTCAGAGTCAGATTGGCTGTCAGGAGAAATGTTTTTCCTGTGAGGGTGTTGAGGCACTGGGATATTGCCCAGGGAGGTGGTGGAGTCACCAGCCCTGGAGGAGTTTAAGAGGTGTCTGGATCTGTTGCTGGAGGATATGGTTTAGGTGTTTCAGTAGTGACAGGTTCATGGTTGGAGCTGATGATCTGAGAGGTCTCCTCCAGCCTTGATGGTTTTATGAACTAGGGAATTCAAACAGTGAAGGGCAGAGAGAAAGGGGAAGGCAACAATTGCTTCTAGTCTCACAGTTTTTATTTAGTACACTAAGTTGTCTCATTTCTGGCCTCTCCCTGCAATCCCCATGGGCCACAACGAAGCCAAGAGAAGTCCTGCCTGCATCACAGGCAGGACTCCATCCCCTTGCAAGCATAAAAGAATTTGTTCCTGTTTAAATGACTCTCTCATCCAATTTCATGAAGTTTAGCTCTTCACTTCTGCATTAGGAACATGTGGAAAAGCTTTAGTTCAGTATATTCTGATGGTAGCAAAGCTCAGTGGTGTCTTCTCCACTCACTCACCTGTTTGAGTTGCAATACTGTGCCCAAAGTCTCCACCATGGGATTCTTCTTGTAATGTTCCACCAGATCTGTCAGAGAGTCAAATTTCTCCCCTCCACCAACATCGTATTTCAGGTCCTTCAAAGACAGATGCTCATCAAAACACACACTTCAAACCAGGACATCTACTCTGGCAGTACCTTCAGGCTATGCATCACAAATCATCTTTAAACCAGACAGAGAAGACTCTAATAAAATCTCTCTGCCAAGAGATGGCAGAAGCTTGATAAAAGAAACACACACATCACCCATTTTGTCAGCTAATTGGAGATCAGTTTATCTGCCTCTTCAGGAGAGCTGATTCCTTCTGCCCTGGGGCTCAGTCAGCTCCACAGATCCTGAGAATACAGGATTAGAATCCAGGGATCAGGAATTTGAACTGATTTCCAAAGCTGAGTGCACCACTGGGTACTGCCAGGCTGTAGAGCCTGGCACCATCCCTGCTTTAAGGAAGCAGTGCCAAGTTATCTTCCTCAATGTCATAAATGCAAAGAGCAGTTAACCTGCAAAAGGTACTCTTGAAAAAAACACATATATTCTGCTGGTTTAGCTTCTGCAGTCCTGCTAGGACATCTCCACCTCCAAACCACTTCTGTCACTGCATTTCAGCTGCTTTTAAACAATGAAGTCATTGGCTAATGGTTGGAATTGATGATCTAAGAGTTCTCCTCCAGCCTTGATGGCTCTATGATAAGCTGTTGCAATGTCTTTTAGCATAACAGAAGAAAATTATAAAATCTGATTTTTTAAAAAATAACAACCCATGGGGATATATTAAAACATCAAGACTATCACTGACTACCCTAAATGAAACTCCAGATTGAGATTTAAAAGCATTCCCTGGAGTCAACACTCCACACTGTCAGATTGCTGATCATCCAGCAGGCACAACCACACAAACTGACAGGAGAAACAGACATCTACATCTCTGCTTGCCCAATCACTCAGAGCTTTATATGATCCATCCAGGAGGCTGCAGCTCACTTAAGAAGCTTCATGAACATGAAAGGCTCCATCAGCAGAGGGTCTGAGCCAGCCTTCTCATGCAATCAAAGCCAACTGTGTTAGAAGGTACTTGACAGCCCAGGACAGTGTGACATGATTCAGTCAGGCAAGCAGGCACCAAACCACAAACACTGATGGAGTTCTGATTCTCTCAATCATTTGACCAGAGATGATCCACAGCCCCCCAGGGAAAGGGGGAATGCAGCCAGAACTGGAGTGAGGTGGAGGATGTCCCTCCTGCTAGAGCAGCCCCACAGCCCACAGAGAGCTCTGCTGAAGCTTCACCATACCTGGCAGTGGATCATGACATGTGTCACTTTGGATTTCCCATCGTTACTCTCTCCTTTATCGTCTCCTGTGCGGACAGAGAGGACAAAGTCCCCAGGGTGGCTCTGACTCTCACGCACAAGAAAGCTCCCATGCTTTCCCTTCTCTGTTAACAGCTTCTCAGCTTCTCTTCCAGAGAGATGCCCATGGAACCACCTTGAAACAAAGAGAGAGGAACTCTGCTGCGTCACTGCAGCCACGGCTGAATCCACTCACCAGCAAACCATATCCTCACACACACTGAGCAATGTCCAGGGCTACAGAAAGGCTCAGGCTAGAGAGATAATAAACAAAAAAAGCCTTGGAAGTGACATGTACACACACAAGTGACTAAGGAAACACTTCAAAGCACTTCCATGAGCACTGACTTTTGAATTTCACACGAGCTTCCAAGGAAGCTTTGATTTGGATCCTTTACAACTATCCAGATGGATTCTCTGGTGTCCAACAAACACCAGTTTACACTGCAACCTTCCCCTCAGGCAAAGCATTCCTTCCTCTTCCATTTCCTTCCTGATAAACCTGTGGGAACTTCACATCTTTGGGGCCTTGCCCTTCCATCCCACTAGGGACTGGGGACTGATCACCACAGCAATCTCACATCTTCACATGGCCTCAAATACAATAATCCTCCCCAGCACTGGGAAATACAGGACACTGAGGAGTGAGAGAACTTGGAATGTTTTTCCTTGTTCTTTCACTTCTAGGAATAAACAGGTATCTACTGGCCACAGAGGCTCATTTCTGACACCTGCATATTTCCTCAGATTCTCCCTATTGGCCACTTTCCTCAAAACAGGAGTTTAAGGAACTTGAGGATTTCTGTGTCACTCACTTTCTTAGACACTGACCCACTACTAGAAAAATCCCATGTCAAATCATGCCCAGGAATATACCTGGAACTTCCTTACAGCAGTAACAGCTTCAGGAGAACTTCTACACTAAAACATTCTCCCAGGAAAAATAAAGGGAATGATGCCTTTTATTTAGGCCTGTGCCACACAAGAAAGAATGCTGAAGAAAACAGGTCCTGAGGCTTAGATTCCTTCACCTTTAGTCATGTTTCTATGTCTACTTAGCAAGGAACCTCACTGAAACTAGTCCAAGATAGTGGGCAACTCTTCCTCAAACAGAAGTTGCTGCAGTGCTAAGAGGGATAAACACAGTGGACATGGACACTGAGATTCCACCACCATTTCTCTGACCTTTCAGACGTAGGATCAGCACAGTTCAGTGGATATTTCAGCTCTATAACATCTCCATTCTTCTCCTTGAGCTGTCCATGATGTTCCATGTAGTACTGGACTAGCTCAGCCAATGTAGCAAACTTCTCTCCCCCATAGAGGTCATAGTAGTCTCCTGTGTTCTGGATCTTGATGTGGGTGACAGCTCCAGTTCGTCTGACAGATGAAACACAGGGAAAACCCCACGTGAGTCAGCTGATGGCTAATCAATCACCTCTCTATCCACTGTTCTGCTGCCTGAGCTGGAGAAATCCATACTTACATACGCATCGCTTTCCAACTGGAATATTGCAGCAGGGCTAAGCTAGAGCCTCTCCGAGCTCCAGCCACATGGCAGTGGCTTGCAAGAAGGGCAAGTGTCTGCCCAGCAGCCAGGAGGGGTAGGAAGGAAAGCTTAATTCTGTCTGAAGGGATCCTCAAATCCTTAGACACCCCTCAGACTGCACACCCAAGCACAAGGGTGGGGGGTGAGAAGGATTCAGTGATCTCCAGAGACTCAAAGTGTGTTTGCTCTTTCCCCAGGATTTCCCACCAGCTCTGAGGTCTCTCCTGGGGTGAACAGTTGCCTCTGCCTGACATCAGGTACTTGCTCCCTCAGCCTCTGATGCTAAGGGGGAAGAGCTCCCTGCAGGAGCTCCTCCTGTGCCTCTTATCTCAGGAGAATCCAAGCACCGTTCTTATCACCACTCCCACTTTTCCCTTTCCCTTTATCTACTTCCCCTGAGTGTCCCTTCCCCATCCCTACCCTGCACACACAGAGGCAGGAGACAACTGCCACCAATGGCCTATTTGGGAAGCTGAGAAAGCATCACAGTTGCCCTGAAAAACTTGCTGACTTTTCCTGTAAGGAGAGAGTCTGGAGAGCATTTCCTGCACGTGCATGACCAGGAATCCACATCATCTCTGCTGCTTTCAGATGGTTACAAATAGATTTTCAAAGGGCTAAAAGTAATGCTTTTATCAATCTATTTCTCTGCCCCTGAATGTCTCTGCAAAGGGAGAATTCACTCCCCATAAATAGCACCAAGTTGTAAAAAAGATTTGAGAACCTCATCAGGGACTATGGGAGAAAAAGGAAAAGGAAAAAGTGAACAACACTAAAAATAGATCTTTGCACCT
>NW_008677809.1:343-4979 GCF_000695815.1 Acanthisitta chloris | reverse complement strand
CTTTCCCCACAGAACAGCACCAAACGAAGAACTTTGGGAAGACTGAAAACATTCAAACTCACCTCACAGAGAGTGTGAAGTCTCCTGGGTTACTTTTGCTGGGCCGTGCCAGGAAGCTGCCATCCACTCCCCTCGTTAGCAGCAGGTTTTCTGCCTCCACCCCAGTAATATTTGGATGAAACCATCTAGAGGAGATGAAAATATAAAGAATGTTGATAAAGAAATAGATTTTCTGGGTTTCAGAGTTACCTTACACCGAGTAAACCAACAGCTTCAAATCCAGGAAGGACTGAATTTTATTCCTAAGGGAAGAAAAATCTCCATTCATTATTCATTTCCTTCACATTAAACACTTCATCTTGCACTGCAAGTTGATGTATTGGTAAGAGAATTACACCTCTACATACTCCAAGAACCTGGATGAAAACGGTATCAAAGGTACACAGCGTAAACACAGACCCCAAGTCACATTTCCCTTCCTGCAAAAAAAGACACAATACACAAAGACAAACAGGAAAAAGAGCTAAAAATAAACCAACACATCCAAAGTGACACTGGACAACACTGGAGAGGTTAAACACTGAACAGAACCTCATGTTGGAGGGCCCAGGCTGAGCACGAGGTCGAGCAGGAGCTCTGCTGGTGGACACTCCACTCCTCCTCCAGGGAATGTGGCACCAAGGTTGGATACATCCCACTTAAATACAGCCACAGAGGAATCTCATATTGATCTCCACCACCCACAAACTGCCCTGAATGGCTAGCCCAGGGGTGTGCCAAGGTGGAGCTGGGTTTGGGCCAGACTGCTCCTCTGCTCACCTCGGGTGTTAGCTTAGGAGACAGAACCACCTCCCCCAGAAAGACACATTTTGAATTGCCATGCTGCAGGACCAAATGAGTTTGTAAGGATTGAGAAGATAAAACTTTGAAATTGCAATACCACAGCCACCCATGGGACAGGGATGTGAAGGCAAGCACCAGGGGCTGATTTGTCCCACTTTTATCTGGCAATTAAGAGCTCACCTCTAATTTTCACTGTTAAATCGTAGACACTGCACAGAGTACAAGGAAATTCCTCAGCCACAAGTGCAGCTTGCTCCTCTTTGTACAGGAAGCTCTTGGTTTCTCCAGAGCACAGCTAAAGCCTCCACAACCTGTTTCATTGCTGTTCCAGGAGAGTTAGAGCTAAGGAAAACTGAACAGCATTCCTGATCCTTCCCAACCCAATCAGCATTTCACGCTGAATTGCTCAATCAGCAAAATATGAGAGCACATGTCTAAATTTAGGGCTATTGGTTTGATTGTTTCAGCAATTCCTTCTGCACTCAAAGGTTGTCAATATTCCCACCAAGGCCTTACCCAAACCATTCTCTGCAGAGATATTTCGCAGAGTTTTAGGATTCTAGAACACCCAAACCTCTTGCAAATGCTTCAGATGGGGATTAGGATCACTTAGGTACCAACTCCAGTTCAGCAGTAAATAATTCTTATTAATCTTGGGGGTTTTCCCCAGCTAAGCACCAAGAAAACCTAGGGAACACTTCACAATCACTGAAAAACAACACAGAAATCAAACCTCTGCAGCATGGGCAGAGGAAAATATTGAAAGATACTTCCAAATTATCACAGCAAATGGGAAGGAATCAATTAATTCATTGATCTAAGGATTAGTCAAAGGACAAGAAAAGCTCTGGTTTGATCAGTCTCACAAAAAAACCTCCACAACGACAAACTGAACGTCAAAATACAGTGCAGAGTATGACTGGTAATAACAGCTGAGAATATTTACTGCTCTCCCACTCTGCAAACTGTACTTCCATTAGGAGAAAACCAAAGAAAAGACACCCAAAAAGAAGTGCAGCAACATTCTCAGCAGTTTATAAGCTTTTTAAATGTGCACAGGATTCAAGAGAAACCTTTAAGTTCTTGAGTTCATATCCCAAAATGTAGAAACAAAAGAGAAGTTTTGGGGAACTGGTTATACAGATTTATTATATGGTGATATTCCATAACTTTAATTAACAGACTAACTTCTATCGTACCCTGAACCCCAATAAACTTGAACTAATAAAATATATTCCCCTGAACACTGAGAGATTAACTGTACATGAGTTGCTAAACAGATGGGAAATACAGAAAAACATTAATTTAAGGTCCAGAAGGGACTGGAACTAACTTGTTATTTAAGAGGTGTCTAAAGCAGAGGTTAAAAAGATGATAGATTGTTTGAAACCCCAAATCCCTCACATACACACACAAATTCCTCCCAAAGATGCCAAAACCCAAGTGTGGCAAAGCCAATCTACACCTTGGGGGGGTGAAAGGCTTTGGTGCACTTTATGTAACTTGGGTTCTGATGGCAACTTGTCCTCCTGCTCCCTCATCTCTGTATTTTTGGCTTTGAGTAGGAAGCTGCACTTGTCAGGAACCCCAAATAGAAAAATGGGGGTGTTAGTGATCTCTGCTCGGTGGTTCCGGCCCAGGATGAACATCCTCATTTGAAGTGTTGCCATCAGATGTGCTTTGAACCTTCTCCATCCTTTCCAGCACGGGAGGGACAGCACACACTCCCCAGTAACACAACCCCACGGAGGACTTTCTCCTACACTTCCTTTTATAGGGATGGAATGCATTTGGGGCTTTTTTGCTGCTTTCCCTCTCCCATCTCTGCTAGGAGCAGGTGCAGAGGTTATCCCAGCAAGGGCAGCACAGTAAATGCAATCACAGAAGTAACTCAACACACACAAACCCACACTCTAATTAAACTCCTCCTCACCAGGATCACTCCCAGCAGCAATTCCAGGTCAGGGGCTCAGAGCACACCATTCCCAGTCCCTTATTAGTATTTCCCCCTTGGAAATGTTGGTAGGAAAGCAACCAGTGACCTCGAAGGAGTCTCATCTACACAACTAAAGGGATGATGGATAATTAATGCATGGCAGAACATCCAACCTTCCTACCATCACCTCTTTGCCACTATCACAGCCCAAAGAGATGAGCAGATCTGTGTTCCCCGAGTCAGACACTACCAGCACATTTCTCTCTCACCAAACTGAAGAGAGAAAAAGAAAGAAATCAATAGAATTTTCCATGCTGTGATTGGGCTTTGGGAATCACCTTTCCCAGAGCAGGAGAGATTCAATCAGTTCTGTCTCAGCTGTCACAGCCACAGCACTCAGAGGTGCTGACTGGGAGTTTAATTACTCCTATTTATAGGCTCATCAGTTGATATTTCTCATCTTTTTTTCAGTCTCCCTCACTAGTTACAATTTGCAGCTCTCCGAGCAGAGTGAGAGGATTATTCCTGGCAACAAGGAAGTTCAGAAGTGTCTCCAAAAGGTAACTTATATCTGTGTTTCCACGTGTAAGCAGAGACATCCAGAGAACCCACACAGACTGCAGATCCTCCACAGGCTCCAGAAAACCCCAAATCCCACTGTAAAGGGCAATGGATTGAAACCAAGCCTCTTTTGTCCTCTTTCTTCTTCTGCTTTCACCTTCCCAAGCAGAACAAGAAAGAGGACAACTCACCGTTGAAGGAATTACAGTTTATAGGTATTATTTAAAGAGGTTAATCAATTGAAGCTGTGGCTGCTCCATCCCTGGGAGTGGTCCAGGCCAGGTTGGATGGGGCTTGGAGCAATCTGGGCTGGTGGAAGTTGTCCCTGCCCAGGGCAGGGGTGGAATGGGATGGAATTTAAGGTCCCTCCATCCCAAACTCTTCTGGGATTCAATGATTCCATGACCAGTTTCTGGTAACTGAGCAGTTCTCATTATTCATTGTGGTGCCCAGCATGGATAGAAACTCTTCATGGAATGACCTCCATCCCTGGGAGTGTTCCAGGCCAGGTTGGATGGGGTTTGGACCATCCTGGGCTAGTGGAAGGTGTCCCTGCTCATGGCAGGGGGGGGGTCTGGCTGAGCTTTAAGGTCCTTCCAACCCAAACCAGTCTGTGACTCCATGAATCCCAGAATAAAAAGGATAAAGATGTTTATATTCTTGTCTATGACAGTAATTCCTCTGAAGCCTAATTCACCCAAACCTCTCAGCCCAAAAGCACAGCTCCTATCAGACACACATCAAATGAGTTAAAGCCAGTGAGAAACTACAACAAAGAAACAGGTTCAGCTGTTTATATTCATAGTCCTGCAGTGCCACAAGGTTTGGAAATTAGAGGGGATACAGTTAATAAACCAAGAGCCTGGATAAGAGGAGCTTAGGGAACACTCATTTGAGGTCAGTAAGTCACCAGTGCTGCCCCCGATGGCAACAGGAGCTCCGAGTGGGAGCCAAACACGATAAATTCACCTCTCAGCTCGTGTTCACAGCGAGACTCAGCACATCCCTCCCAGCCAGTGTTCCCAGGCAGCTGTTCCCGGGGAGGGGAGCCAGGGAACAGGGACATCCCCTCGGGAATGGGGTGGCGGCTGCAGGAACAGCGATATCCCCCCGGGAACGGGATGGGAATGGGGAAACACCCCCGGGAACGGGCTGGGAACGGGGACATCCCTCGGGAATGGGGTGGCGGCTGCAGGAGCCGAGATATCCCCCCGGGAACGGGCTGGGAACGGGGAAACACCCCCGGGAATGGGCTGGGAACGGGGACATCCCTCGGGAATGGGGTGGCGGCTGGAG
>NW_008677809.1:0-209 GCF_000695815.1 Acanthisitta chloris | reverse complement strand
GATATCCCCCCGGGAACGGGATGGGAACGGGGACACACCCCCGGGAACGGGGAGCAAGGTGGGGAATGCAGGAAGGAGTACATTCCATCAGGAACGGGCTGGGAACGAGGACATCCACCCCGAAACAGCCAGGGAATGGGGTGGAAGCTATGGGAGCGGCGACATCCCCCAGGAACGGGCAAGGAACGGGGTGGGAGCTGCGGGAGCTC
>NW_008677808.1:0-238 GCF_000695815.1 Acanthisitta chloris | reverse complement strand
GAGGACCCTGAGGAGATACTGGGGAGCACTGGGAACGCACTGGGGGACACTGAGGTGGTACTGGGGAGCACTGGGAGGACCCCAAGGAGCAGCACTGGGAACACACTGGGATGCACTGGGAACACACTGGGAGCACACTGGGAACACACTGGGCTGCACTGGGAACACCCTGGGTGGACCCTGAGGAGCAGCACTGGGAACACACCGGGGGACACTGGGAACACACTGGGAGAACACT
>NW_008677807.1:0-1666 GCF_000695815.1 Acanthisitta chloris | reverse complement strand
TGTGCTGAAATCGGCGTCCGGATCCCTTGTGGACTGGGCTTAGCACAGGAGCAGAGCAGTGAGGACAGCACAGGGCCAGGGACTGCAGCCGTCGCACCTGTGGCTTTTGGCCACCAACTGCTGCTCTGGGAACAGCCTGGGCACAGCCCTGGGGCCCGAGGGGGGATTAACAGGGGTTTGGGCTGTTGGTGATTCCTGTGTCCTGCTTCTTCCCTGCTGCAGTTAGAAGTCCAAGGCTGACGTGTCTGTGGCCTGTGTGAGCGGATGTAATGCCTTTGGCCCTTGACAGTGACATGTGGAAACAAACTCTATAGCTCCAAAGAGTTATAAAGCAGATATGTTCTGTGTATAGTATATGAAGTCCATGACCTCTCTCTATGCAGCAATGCATTCATTACTGATGATACATGATGTATTCATCTAAAGGCATTTGCAGTTTTTTAAAATTTAATTGATATGTCATAGTCATTAATTCATGGGTGATTCAGATTTACTAAAGGTTTTCCTCCAAAAAGCTCATTTGTTTGAGACCTACTGATAGGAAATATCATTATAGCGGAGTCAGCTCTCTTGTCTTGCTCTGTGCCATTTCTGAGATACAACAGTGAGAAGAGTAACAATGTGTGTATATTTCTCAATAGGGTTTTGAAGAGTGCAAAGAGAAGGGAGGAGATGTTAAAATTTAACTTCAATTTTCACCAAGGCTGCTTCTGATAAAAGATGCAAAAAGATGCCTCTAAAATAAGACTAGCACAACATTATTAGCTAAAGACTTTTTTTTCCCCCCACAGTGTGAGAAAAATCACTGTCTCACATGCCAAGGATGAGGAAGCCTGCAACAGCTAGATAGTTTGTGGTTCCTATAGTGGCTGTTAGAGCAACTGTTAGCCTCCAAAATATCTTTTCATCTAAGGTTTGAAACAGTTCCAAAAAATCTCTTTCCAGAGATAGTTGATGGACAAGTGGAGTATTTCTTGTCATGCATACATCTATAATAGGATGATACAGGTCAGAAATGGAGACTAGTGAAGGACCAAAGAAAGTTGCTGTGATCTGGATGTGAAGGCTATTTTGCCTCCAATCCCTGCTGTTTGTTTATAGCTCTTTTAAATGATGCGCAGAGATCCCTTTCGGGGAAAAAAAAAAAAAAACAAACCAAACCGAAACAAAACAAACAACAAAATAAACAAAACAACACAAACCTGGGAAAAGCTTCTCAAATATGCTGACGAATATACTAGCCAGAGCTAAATAACAATCTCTTAAGTCAGTCAGACCATTTACAGGTAGGACAACTGACTCCAGGAACTGCTTCCCAGGGCATCTGTGCAGGACACCTTTGGGTTGAATAACGATATAGCTGGAGTCATTGTAAATCAAAGCTTTTCTTCCAATAAATAGAAATATATGTTGCACCTTTTAGGTGCGCTGCTCTTCCTAATTTTGATGAGGGAAATGCTGGCATTCCCAAAACTCTGATGCAGAGCACAGGCATCAAGTCTGGGACTCCTGGGAACAATTTCTGGATTATGGTAAGAGACGTCAGGACAAATCTAGCTCAATTAAGAACAAACCATGTAGTAAGAAAGAAGAGGGGAGATATTTGAATAAGTATCCTTGATGATCAAAAGTTGTGGTAATCTTCAGAGATTCCACAGGTTTAAAA
>NW_008677806.1:613-1077 GCF_000695815.1 Acanthisitta chloris | reverse complement strand
CTGCTGGCTTAGGTTAAACCACGACAGGGGGGAACTACCTTCTGGCTGTAATACTCGTGTATAGACCAAAGTATGGTATGAGAACTGCTTTATTGGTATATTATGCCTATTACATTATAACCTCCGAGGTAATGAACATCATTTGGGGTGTATACTCAATAGCATTTTCTGGTCCTAATCGAAGCTTTTACTTCTGGAGGCTCATCAATGGCACCCAGCCTCTAAGAGGACGAGGAAGGAATGTTTTTTTCTAGCCTTTCAGGCCTGACACAGCAGTTTTTGCAAATATGGAGTTCTCTCTGAATGTCAAGGAGGAGATATACTTGTTCTTGGTTCTGCTTTGCAAGGCCTGTACCACGTATACCATGCTGAAGGTCAGAATGCTTGGTGTGGCACATCATCCTCAGAAGGAGGAAGAAACCACAAGCACAGTCAGCGTCCCCCGACAAACCGTCACCGCATCA
>NW_008677806.1:0-482 GCF_000695815.1 Acanthisitta chloris | reverse complement strand
GGCGGAGGGAATTCCCCCGCCAGGCAGACGAGCCCATCCTGTCCTGGCTGCTCCGCATCTGGGACGCTGCAGCTAACGACACCATGCTGGAAGGAAGTGAGGCCAGGCAACTGGGATCCCTGTCCCAGGATGTGGTCATTGACCAAGGGATCGGGAGAGCCCAAGAATCTCTCAGCATCTGGTGGCGACTACTGACACGTGTAAGGGACAGATACCTTTGTAAAGAAGACCTCCAGATACACCAAAGAAACTGGAGCACAATGGAACAAGGCATCCGATGCCTGAGGGAATTGGCCATGCTGGAGATCATTTTCTGAGAAGATGAGAGATTTCCTAAGAACCCAGATGGTGTCCAGTGCATGTCACAGATGTGGTTGAGATTTCCACGCCTTGGACAAGAGTTATACTCCCATTACCTGGCAATGCTGCAATGAAGCGAAGGTGAGGACGGGGTGGGCGCCTTGATCAGCAAACTAAGAATT
>NW_008677805.1:0-9381 GCF_000695815.1 Acanthisitta chloris | reverse complement strand
CTCGGAGAGGTGGTGCCCTGGGGCACAGACAGCACCGCGCCGTGTAGCGGTACCCCCTGACAGACACCCTGTGTAGGTGGTGTTCCCCCTGTGCAGAGACAGACACCCTGAATAGGTGGTACCTCACCTTATAGAGGGAGCACCTTGCTGTGCAGGTGTTAACCCCCCCATGGGGACAGATACCCGGTGTAGATGTTATACCCCCTGTATAGAGACAGACACCCTGAATAGGTGGTACCCCACCTTACAAAGGGAGCACCTTGCTGTGTAGGTGGTACCCCCTCAGAGACAGACACCCTGTGCAGTTGGTATTCCCCCTTATAGAGGGAGCACCTTGCTGTGTGGGTGTTAACTCCTCCCTGGAGACAGACACCCTGTGTAGGTACCCCCAGTGTAAAGACAACTCCCTCTCCCCATATAGACAACCCCAGCGTGGAGACACACACACTCCACACCTGGTTTAGGAGGTTCCCCTCAGTGCAGAACCAGACCTGTCCCTTTCCTATAGGTACCCCCAGACGTGCCCAGGCAGTTATGGGGCTGTGCTGATGCTCCTGGGCCAGGGGAGCAGGTTTTGGGCTGATTTGTGCCGCGGGTTCCTACTAATAGTCCCGTGTAGATTTTAGGCTTCTCAACCCCGCCGGGGAGGCTCTCCATGATGGCTTTCATCCTCAATGCACTCACCTGGTAAGTCTGCAGCTAGCTGGAGCACCTGCATCTTGTCCTTTCGTAATGTTAAGCTGTAAGAGAACGCAATGTGATGTATTGCCTCTCTCTAAGCTTCTCCCGAAATCCCTGTTGAGCATGTCTGCTGAGGGCAGTTGGGAACTGCTGACTCCTGGCTTTTTAGAACCTGGAAAGTCATTTCACTTTGCTGCCTCAGTTTCCCAGCTGGGAATGAGATTTGCTTCTGTGAGAAATTTTACTGCAAGTTACAGTTAGTGGATCTCACCAAACACTGTGATCTGCAAGCATTAATGAATTTTGCCACTGCCCAGAGATTACTGGGGGAGATGGTTTAATAATTCCTGCCTAAAATCTCATTTCCCTGCTATCATGTAATTAAAAAGCTGTAAGCATGTAAGCCTTGCTGCAGCAGCCAGGAGAGAGGGCAAAAATAACCTGCTCTTAAAGTATTTGAACATGTTTTAAAACAGCTAAATAATCAGCACTGATAACTGTTGCTGCACCCCATTTTCCACAGCTCTGGTGCTGTTTGTTAATCCCTTGTCTTTACTTTGCAGTGCTCTAGCCTTGCTGTACTTCATCCGCCGAGGGAAGCAGTGCCTGGATTTCACAGTCACAGTCCACTTCTTCCACCTCCTGGGCTGCTGGATTTACAACTCCCGCTTTCCCTCCACGCTGACGTGGTGGCTGGTGCACATCGTGTGCACTGCCCTGATGGCTGCCATCGGGGAGTACCTGTGCATGAGGATAGAGCTCAGGGAGATCCCCCTCAATTCCGCCCCCAAATCCAACGTATAGACTCGCCCTGGCAACAACATGCTGCGTTATGTCATTGTTTCCAGCACAAAGTGCATCTAATGCCTCAGAATCATCCCTGAAGAAGCACAGCAGGCCTGTTCAGACTTTGTTATTAATGGTTTACTTTGGACCTCGGTGACTGCATGAGAGTGAGCATCTCCTCTGGCATCAGCCGACGACAGGGGAGGAGCAGAAGTTTATTTTGTTAACACAAAGCATTAATATGACTGTTTGGAGAGTGTGCCCTTAAACTCTTCACTCATGAGACTGTTAAAAGCCAGGTAGCAGAACTTAGTGTGTGAGGAGCATCTGGAATTCACAACGTGGGAGTGCCCTGTATGGGTCATGCAATGGTCAGCAATTCCTGTGGGAGCTGGCACGGTGAGCAGCAGGGCTGGGAGCTGCTGCTTCCGACCTGTGACTTGTTTGGGCTTTGGCTTGGGAAAAAGAGTCAAGGAAGTGAGTGGATGGGGAGAAGGAAAATAGTTGTACTTACCTGAATCACCAGCTGAGACACTAAATAACCTATATCATTAGATGGGTTTGTTTGCTGTATCCGTGTTTGATACATAGACATGACAGACAGCAGTTTGCTGGAGAAATCTTTTGTAATAATAAAAATACTATGTTGCTGTGAGTGTGTCACGGCTCTCCTGGGAAGCTGAGCACTTCGAGGAACACCACGAGTGTCTGTATCATGGCAAACAGAAGGATGCAGCCAGACAACACCTGGCTGTGGGATGCCCAGTGTCTGGGGCACATAAAATTTCCTACAATAAACATTTCATACCTCTGCTCTGAATGGAAGGCATCAGTGAGTGCTGTCTTGGGAAGTCAGTGGGCATAATCCTGCTTCAGGAGGGGTGTCAGCAGTCCAGGGTCTCCACAGCATGAAGCTGGAGCTGTATGGGGAAACCTGGGAAGGTGTCCTGGAGCTGTGCTGCTCCCACTTGTCTGGGTCTTCCCAACAGGCTTCAGAAGTCCAGCAACAGACCTGGCCTGGCAGAGGTGATGTTAAATGAGAGACTGGTGGTATTTCTCACAATAACAGGCTGTGTCTTTATTTAGGGGCATTTCAAATCAACATCACCTGTGGGCAGGCAGGGACACCCCCTCCTGCTGAGGGGCCAGAGCTGGGTGGTTCCTCCAGTCCCACAGCCCAAGAAAGCAAACCCACATCCTGCCTGGTTTCCACTGAGGGATGTCTGGTTTGTGCAATCCCAAACAAGGGCAAAGCCAGTTCTGGAGCCAGATTCTTCCTCCTGTGCAGCACCTTGCTGCTGTACCTTCCCTCTGTATGCTAATATTTGTGTTCATTTGCGTAAGTTATTTGCTCGTTCATCTCGTTGAAAAGTGGTGGGATGATGATGTGAGATACAGAAACTGATAAACTCTTTGATGCTGCTCTTTTGACTCTTGTTACTGGGGAGCTGAGCTGTATTTCAATCCCTCACATTCACATTCAGGCACTGTAAGTTGAGGCAGGATAACATCCTGCTGCTTTACATACTTGGCAGATCTGCCTCGGAGGAGGATTTCTGTCTAAACAAATGTAAACAGCACATTTTATATTCTGGGATTTCACCAGGAGCCCTTCCTGACCAAACCCCTGTGAGCAGAGTTTCAAACAGCAGCAGCCTTTCAGAGGGAAGAGTTTACACAAGTGTTTTTCTGGGCTGCAGCCAGCCTGGAGGTCACTTCCTAGGGCTGCCCCTGCAGCTCTGCTGTGCAGGCAGCAAGACAGTCCATCCCTTCTCATTTCATAAGGATACTTGCCTTTCTCCCAGTCACCTCAGCCTGGATATAAACTGGTCTCCAGTAGGTGCCAGTATCTCCCTCAGAAAGGAGCAGGGAGTGTGCGTGCGGTTGGGATCGGGGCACAGAGCAGCTCTGCCTCCGGGTGACAAGCACTGGGGTGGTGTCAGTCATATTTTAAGACTCCTTCAGGGTCATTTTGTCCTCTTCTGCTTTTGTTGCTATTCTTGAGTTAAAAACACCCCAGTCCTGCAGGGACAGGGAAGGTCTGCAGGTTTGTTTCAAGGCTTCACACCACATCAAATCACAGTGTGAACTGCTGTGCTCTTCAGGGATGGTCTTAAGGCAAGTGGGAGCTAGAAGACTAATTACAGTGAATATAAGAGCAAGGAGGGAAAGCCACATTATTCCAGCTAAGCCCAGAGTTGCTGTGAGCCTGTATTAGCAAAGGTGCTACCTTTGATCCCCTGCAAGAACAGAGGTGAAGACTTTGGACCAAGGAACACTTCAAGCCCTTTCTGTGTACACAAGATATGCTGTAACTGCTTCAGCAGCTTCCCTGGGGGGTGAAATCTGGGTACAGCTTTGTAACTGGAGAAACTCAGAGCAAGGCCACGAGAGGAATCCTTGACAAAAGTGATTGAATGCTGAGGCTGCAGGACATCCCATCAGCTGCACTGCATCAGCATGAAGTGTGCTGTAGGATCAGAAATGCTTTCTGAAAGGCTGCTGACTGCCTAGGAGAACTGAATCCCTGTATTACTTCTTTCAAAAGGAATTCTGCTATAATTGTCCTAGTCATAGGGGAAGTTCTGCTAAAAATGAAATATTGATTGAGGAAACTCATCACTCCCATACTGTGAGACCTAATTTTCTCTCACATGCTTTCAGTCAGATTTAGAAGCACCTTTGGCTTTAAAAAAAAAAATCTGCTCCATCTCAGAACAGTGGCAGATGGTCTTTGTTTCTTAATGAATCTTTGGGGGTTTTGTGTGCAATAGTTGAGGGATTTGCTTCCAGGGAAGATATGTCCCAACACCTGCTCCTCTCAGAGGCAGTGGCAATGTCAGCCAGCCATTTGCATCCATGGTTTTGCAAAAAGAAGACCTCTTGAAGATCTAAGACTTTTACCTTCCCTTTCCCCAAAGCTGTTTAAAAGTAGAAAATTTTAACACAGAGGAATCGCCAAATTCAAAGAGAACAATGTAAGGGCTGTGGGGTTGTGGGGGGGGGCTGTGCTTATATGTTTTCCTAAAGGCATTAATACCTGTTTAAACAGAGAGCAGATTCAGGATTTGGAGCCAAAAGACTCCAGCCTTGTTTGTACATGACACCCACCTGCTTCAGCCTTCCCCACATAGAAACCACAGGCAGGAGAAGAGGTACAGAGAGGGGGGAACAGGATCAAATAGCATACACTGCTGTTGGAGCAGAATAAGAAGAAAAAATAAGCATTTGAGTGGTTCATTCCAGGTTTTGCTGTGCTCTAGTTTACCCTAAGGCTTTGTGCCCCAGATGCTGAGTACTGAGTATGTAACAGCTCTGGTCTGTAGAAAGCCAAGGTGCACTGAGGTGCTGTCTGAACACCAGCTGCTCCTCCCTGACTTATTTCTTGGAATTTGCCTCAATTCATTTGTTCCCTCCTGCTGCTGCAGGAAAAAACGGTTGAGTGATAGTGAAGGAAAGAGGAAGAACACATGAATGCCAAAGGAGAGCAGCATGACCCAAAACTTCCCTTGCTGTAGAAGTTTGCCCACTGCCTGTAATGCATCCAGTGGGATCTGTGGAGCTGGCAGGGCCCTGGATCCCCTGCTCACCCTGTAAAGCACATACCCCACTAGTTACAGCTCCATGGCCTTGTGCAGCCAGGTAGGGCACAGACCTCCACCAGCATCCTTAAAGCAGACTGCCTTGGACTGCCCAATAATATTGCTGTGTTTTGCTAACATAGCCAGAAGACACTTGCAGACACCTTCCTGTTGCACATACTGCCATGCCTGTACTGAAGCTGCAAAACAACACTCTGAGCTGCAAAGGAGACAAGAGGAGACCGTGCTGTAGTGTAAGAGCCAGGACAAACAACTTGTACCATGCTGGAGGCTCTACAACAAACTTTAATACTCTGGAATTAGACACTGCTATCCACAGAGCTGCTTACAGGTACCTTGGGGAAAGCTTTGAAGCAGAAGGGTTGCTATAATTACCTTTTCTCCTGCTAGCTTGACACTCCCTCTCCCCCCAAATATTTTTGACCTCTATGTCCTTAGAAAAGGGATCTACACATAACACAGGAGTTACTCAGGAATCCAGATGTGTGCAAGAGAAGTCATGCAACTGTGATTGTTTTTCAGCAGGGGTTTCATCACATCCTCAAAGGAGAAAGACCAGTACCAGGCAGTAAAGTCTCCCTTCTGCCTGTGACAGGACAGACACCATCCCTGCACCTCACAGAGCAGGAATAAAAACATCCATTTGCGTTTTCAGTGCCCAAATCCAAAACCTGGAGAGTTGATCTGGTGCAAAGCGTCAGCAAAGTAAACAGGCTTCCTTCCAGTAGCCATAGAAGAGTGCAAAGGAATCCAGCGTTCATCATATTTCCAGAACTGATCATTTTCCCTCAAATCCTCTGCCCTGTATCTACAAGTTCCCAAATTCTCCAGACAGCCAGATCTGCCCCTGTGCCTTGAGGCAGAAGGGAACAGGACTATTTCCAAGTTACAGAGAAATGGCAACACTCAGGAGATACTGCTGATCTTTTCCATGTCCTAACAGGTGCAGGATGGAGCCAAGTGTTTCTGAGATCCACACAGTGTATTCCTCAGGTTTGGAAAAATGACCAGGAAGGTGCCATGGCACACGCTGCTGCTGCCTTTGCTGTGATACTCACAGTGTTGCAGATTATAAGTTCAGCCAAGTGACGATGAGAGGGATGCTGAGGATGGAAATGTTGGGAACGTGGGTCCAGGCAGAGCTTTGGGCCATGCTGGGGCTGCAGAGGTCGAACAAGCTGCCTTGAAATCTGTTTTTTTGAGACTCCCTTCTTAGCATCTCCCAGACAGCCACTGCTTCCTTCTGGCACTCCCAGAGCGCTGTCAGGGCACAGGTGTGGAATTCATCCCAGTACCTGCAGCCAGGAGAGACACCACACCATCAGTTCCTTTGCATTCCCACAGTGCTGGGATGGCAGGCAGAGCCTCAGAGCAGCAACACCCCCTGTGTTTTGTACAAGTTGTCCAGACTATTCATCCCCTCCATTGTCTGCCAGAGCATCTTGACTAAAACTCCAAACCTCAAAACACTAAATTATTTCATGACTTTTTTTTTTTTCTTTCTCTGAAAGTCAATAAAATCCATTATTTGCCATCAACAAATGTTTCCCTTCAGCACTGAGCACCCTGAGTATCTCACACAGGCTACAAACAAAGGCCTAGCATGTCTCATTCATCGCTTTCCTCAAGCTTTCTCCAGGCTGAGTCAAGGACAAACACGAGTACAAAGCATGGAGAAGGACAACAGCTCATGCAGACTGTCACAGCTTTAGCTGAGATATGGGCAGGGGCAGGAGGAGTTGTTCACTGTGTTCTCATTAGAATTATCTCCATTTGTCTGCTGGGTATTACCTGCAGGAGTAGAAGCTCTTCAGTGGAAAGAGGCTTTTGGGGAGCACCAGAGGAAAACAACAAGACAGGCAAAGATAACCCAGTCCTGTTGGGAATAAACCAGGAGCTGCTCACTGAAGGCACCCTCAGCCACCTTCCCTGCATACAGCAACCTGGATTTTATTTTCATTTTCAGATCCAGAACTAGAACCAGACAGGGAAAAGCCTCAGCAGAAACGAGGCTGAAAACCACAGTCTCAGAGAAGATTCCCCTAGGAAGGGCACAGTGACACCAGCCCTGCTCTGGGACAGGGAGGGCACCCACAGCCTGGCTGCTTCTGTGTCCTTCCAAGCATGTCTATAAGTCCCAACACAGCTGAATTCACAGTCAAGGTCTCTGGTTTGTAGGTACAAACTCACCAGATAAAGCTGCAGGAGCCAAAAATTCTCAGCAAATGCCATAGGAACGTCTGGAAGCGGTTCCTCTCCAAAACAAAAACTTCACCAAGGGACAGATAAGGCTCTATGCCACTATTTCAACTAACCCTCCCCCATTACTTCTTTCAAAGAGAGTTTCTTATACCTGAAAGGTAAATCTTCACCCTGAGTCTCAGCCAGCTTCTCAGCCTCTGCCAGCTTCCAGCACCAAGTGCTCTGCATCCCCAGGCACCCTCCTGCCCTCCCCTCCACCTCAGTTCTGCTGCCCTGCCCCACATGTGCTGGGGCTGGGCACCACCTCCTGCCCCCTGCAAGCTGGGGACTGCCTACAGGACAGGAGCAATTGCTGTCACTTTCCCCATGTCTGCCAGCACAGCAGGCATATGTGCCACCCCTCAGGAAGGGGATGCAGCCCAGCTGACTGAGCAGGGACCCTGTGCACTGGAAGGGGACAGCCCAGTATTGTCCGAGTTCCGTGCTGGAGATGACACCTTGTGCACACAAGCGAACCTGAGCACTTTGCTTACTTAGTCTTCCTACCAGGGCTTACGTCAGAACACCAGCTGTGAGGGAGTTCATTAAACCGATTCACTGTGGCAGAATAAACGTCCCCAGATAATGAGAAAAGCTGGTGCCAACCCAGGCAACCTCCAGCACTCGCTCCCGAGCTGCAGCAGCAGGAGGCAACTCTGCCAGGTGAGAGTTAAACCTGGCCCATGTCTTCAGGCAAAAGAAGGCTGAGGGAAGGTGGAGATGGCAGTTCCTGCCCAGTTCTGCTTTCAGCTGGGATGGCAATTCCCAGTGTTTCACCCTTCACAGCCTCCATCTGCTCGTGCAGGCAGGAGGCTGAAACGTGACTTGCACGGCTGTCTCTGGGGCAGCACCACGCACAGAGCTGACACACCACCAGCCCCCACAGCAGCTCCTGGCTCTGCATCCATCTCCCACCCGCACTCCTGGAGAGAGGACCATGGCACCAGGAATGCAAACAGTGGCGGGTAAGGCTGAAGGTCAAAGGCAAATAGTTTAGAAATATTTCCTGGCAGGAAGCTGGGACATCAACTTTCTCCTCCAGGCACAGCAAGCCTGGCTAGCAGTGCAGCAGGACCAGAAGAAGCTGGCATGCCCCTGAAGGTGCAGAGCCCCCACCCTGCCAGTGGGGAAGATCCCAGGCCTTGTTCTGTGATAGTTACTGTCCCAGAGCAATAAGAAAACCTAACCTCACATGTTTCACATGAGCTTCAGCAAAGGAATTGCCCTTCCAGCAGTATGAGCTGGGCTGCCTGCTCAGCTGTCTTCTAGTACCAGGAAGCCTCATTTAAAAACAAAAAAAAAGTATCAACTACTGTCCAAGCTAGAGCAGTTCCAACCCAGCCTTAGGCACATCCTAGAGAAGTTGTTCATCCTGAGCCAGGCTGTCTCCTGGAGAAAGGAGAATACAGAGCAGGTCACAGCCTGCGGGGTGGTTTCCAGCAGCTTGGAAAGCCTTACCCGCAGGGCACTCAGCCCTCCACCTTGCTCTGCCAGGTTTCCACTGCCCCCAGGCACCTGGATTTTCCCTTCAATGCTGCCTGCATTTCCTCGTAACTCTTGTTCACTCCCCACTACTCGCTGCTGGGGACATGGAGCTGCCTCCATTTATCTCCACAAACATTTTACTTCCACCTTGCCACTTCTGCTCGTCTGCTTTTTTAAGCAGACCTTTCCCCAAATCTGCCCAACAGCACCCCTCATTACCCAGCTCTTCCTCAGTTCTGCTCAAGTTAATGAGGTTAACGTCCTCCTAACACCGTCATCTTGATGCATCACAACAAACTCAGGAAAAGAAGGGCTGGGGCAAATCCTGGGGCCCTACTCACCTGCAGACTCGGCGCAGTCCCTGCTGCTCGATGCCCTCCTCCTCCTCGTACGTGTCCATGCTGTCCCCCAGCTTAAGGACGCAGTCCGAGAGGCCCCGGTAAGCGTCTTTTTTGCTGCCAGTATCCCGGCCAGGTGCCCTGCCAGCAGCGGAGGGTGAAGTGAGCACCAGCACCTTTGGGGACGGAGCCCACCCCCGCCCGGGGCTGCCCCGGCCCGACGAGCAGCCCCTTCCACCAGGACGGCC
>NW_008677804.1:0-1044 GCF_000695815.1 Acanthisitta chloris | reverse complement strand
AAGATTGATGTGTCTAGCAAAGCCACCATTTTGGTCGAAAATTTAAAATCAGTTAAATGGGAAGAATTGTGTCATTGACTCCAGTTTAAATCTGTGTTCTACTATTATTATTAATCATACCGTGTTTGTTACAATGTATGCAATTGCTAGTGTGACGTAGTTCAGCTATAATTTTTAAATATGTGTATCTTTCACAATAAAGTGTGCAACAATCATAACCGTATCGGCATTTGTTGTGCCACAGCAGCTGGCTCTGATTTTGGGGTCCCCCAACACAAACTGACTAAAAAGATATTCCATACCATATGACAGTATATAAAGTGGGAGGAAGAAGGAGGAAGAGGGGACATTTGGAATGATGGTGTTCGTCTTCCCAAGTATATGCATGATATGATGAGGCCCTGCTCTCCTGGAGATGGCTGAACACCTCCTGCCCATGGGAAGCAGTCAATTATCACAGAGACATGGTGGGATGGCTCCTATGATTGGAACATTGGAATAAAAGGTTTTAGACTTTTCAGGAAAGACAGGCTAGGGAGACAAGGAGGATGTGTAGCCCTCTATGTCAATGACCAACTGGAGAGCATGGAACTCTGCCTAGGGAAGGATGATGAGCCAGCCGAGAGCTTGTGGGTCAAGGTTAAGTGGAGGGCAGAGACAGGGGATGCTATAGTGAGAGTCTGCTACAGGCCACACAATCTGAAGGATGCTGTGGGTGAAGCCCTATACAGGCAGATAGGAATAGCCTCAAGCTCGCAATCCCTGGTCCTCATAGGGGATTTTTACCATCCCAATATCTTGGAGGGACAACATGGCAGGGCACAGGCAATCCTGGAGGTTCCTTGAATGTGTTGGTGACAATTTTCTCACACAAGCAATTAAGGAGCCAAAAAGAAGAGGTGCCATGCTGGACCTTGTGCACATCAACAGGGAGGAGCTGGTGGGGAATGTAGTGCTTCAAGGCAGCCTTGGCTGCAGTGAGCACGAGATGGTGGAGTTTGAGATCCTCAGGGTAGTAAGGCATGCAGCAAGCTCACTGCCCTG
>NW_008677803.1:555-2852 GCF_000695815.1 Acanthisitta chloris | reverse complement strand
CATTCCCCTGCAAAACACCACTAGCAATTTGTCCTTGTACGTGAGTTTGTGCTGTTTTAATTACTAACTTTTTCTCTTTCAGTTAGTTCATTATGTATTAGATCAATATCATTCCAATTTGGATCTTGGTTTCTTACAATCAGTTCAGATCTTTTAGTGACCTTGCTGAGGTCTTCTCTAAAGTTTTTAACTTCTTCTCTCCCATCATTTAAGTCATTTGCTGAAAAGGAAACATTTACTGGGTCTCCTGTTGGTTGTATTACGTGCCTAAGAGGTGCAATAAGATGGGAGGTTTTAATTTGCATTTTTCTTTGCCCTGTTTTGCTGCAAGTCTGGGCTGTTATTGGGGTATGGCTTGTCTCCTCCCCCGGATCATTAATCTCATTCCCAGAATCTGAGCTGCTCGTTGTTTCGGGCTCAGGAGGATTTATTAGATCTCCCACTCCCTGATCCCTTGAAAACCTGTTTTGCATCTCTTGAGTGTCTAATACACTATCTTTTTTCATCCTTTTGTTCCCCTTTTAATTTTAGGCATCTTTGACCAATACTGCAAGCTGAACATCTCTTCATTTTCCTTGTCTCTTTTTGTACTTTTTCTAAAGCTAACACAACCGAACCCTGTGGGGGAACATTAATTCCACATCCCCTCTGCCACTCCGGCTTATCTCTGAAACTAAAAAACATATCAGTGTATATTACTTCATCCCATTTTCCTTCCCTTCTTAAAAACAACATTAGCTGTATCAACGTGCTATATTTTACAGTCCCATATGGTGGCCACTTCTCAGGATCTTCTAACTTATACAACAGCCACCAGTCAGTACAGTACTTAATTCATTCCTTTTTTCCTATGTTTCCGCCTGGAACACCTCCCAGATCTTTCCAATGTGCAAGAACACATCGTAATGGGCTTTGTTTTGGAATTCCTTTGCTTGCCTGGCTTCCCATTGAGATGTTTAGCCTATAAGAGTAGTATTCTCCCACAAAGAGGTCTTAAATCCTGCACATGGAATACAATTTGTTTTAAAACAACTGACAAAGCATAAAACCACAAGCACACAATCATAATCCCAGTTCCATGCCAAAAGCATAAAACCACAAGTATTAACACAAAATCACAATTCCAAAGCCCAGTTCCACACCAAAGGGAAGCCTTAAATGTTACCAAAGGGGGACACTAACGAAAAGAGGACTCTAACCCCTATGATAGTGGGGCTCTAACCCATGTATCAAATATGGCTCCAGCCCACGTACCAACTTCAGGTATTTCACCTGTGGTACAGCGCCCAGCGTGAGACGTCTCTCCACGGCTTACGGGAACTAATTGACCTAGGTTCCAAAACCAAAAACAAATACCTTATTTTTCAAGCAGTCAGTCCTTGTCTGCTCCTGCAGTGAGCCAGTGAAGTTAGGAGTCCCTCCGAGAACTCTCAGGGCACGCAAAGGGAGCCCCAGACTCCAGCGGATCCTGCAGCCAAGCAGAGAGCGTCTTGCGCGGTCACCAAAAGTGGTGCCAAGAAATCTGGAAAAGAACTACACATAGTCTTGTATCTCTGAGTAGCAGGTATTTGTTTATTCAGTGCTGGGCACAAGGGGGATCACTTCAACAAACTTGTGCAACCAGGGGTAAAAACTTCATGGTTTATATACACGAAATGTTCATACATATTCATTATTTCCAGGAATGGGTGTATATCATTATAATGAGTTCTTGGAAATCATTATCATATTTTCCTCCTTCGTCTCCTCCCACCTGGTGCTGGTCCAACAGCTGCCAGTGGTCGTTCGGGGGTCTTCAGGTGGAAGGCTGGTAGTCTTCATTGGGTTGAACTTTTTACCTTTGTATTTAACGCATGCTCTATAGTCCTGTTTCCCTGTTGCTAGTCCTCAGAACTGGTAGTATTCAGTTTATATTCCTCTTCCTCTTCCTACCATACATGTTCTTTCACAGCTTAAGGATTCCTACAAGTATACTGACGTAGGTTTGCTAATGTAAATCATTGGGTTGAACTTTTTACCTTTGTATTTAACGCATGCTCTATAGTCCTGTTTCCCTGTTGCTAGTCCTCAGAACTGGTAGTATTCAGTTTATATTCCTCTTCCTCTTCCTACCATACATGTTCTTTCACAGCTTAAGGATTCCTACAAGTATACTGACGTAGGTTTGCTAATGTAAACTCTAGAACATCCTATCCTGATAAAATGTTTTGCTATTTTACTTTCTTCGTATCAATCCCACTGTCAAGGCCGCCGACAGAGATGTTGAACAGTATCAGCCCCAGCACTGACCGCCACGG
>NW_008677803.1:0-220 GCF_000695815.1 Acanthisitta chloris | reverse complement strand
GCTATCCCCCTCCCTTGTCTCTCTAGCCTGTCTTTCCCAAAAAGCCTAAAACCTTCCATTCCAATGCTCCGACTGTAGGAGCCATCCCACCATGCCTCTGTGATGTTACCGATCTCTAGTTCCTCGTTTGTTCCCCATACTACAGGTGTTGGTGCACAGGCACCTGAGCTGGACCCTAGATAAAGCCGACTCACTGGCTGGAGTATCTGGAATGCCTTTG
>NW_008677802.1:0-6784 GCF_000695815.1 Acanthisitta chloris | reverse complement strand
TTTCCAACCCGGTTGATTCTACGGTTCTATAAAACATGTATTGTTGAACATTTATTGACACACAAACAGTGGTCTCTTAGCAGTGTGGAGGTGCTGATCACTAGTAGTCATGTCTGTAACCTCCTGACTCTTTAACAGAGCACATTGTTCAACAGAGGATTGTGCTGACAGCTCAGGAGGCTCTTGAGAGCAGATGTGCTAGGAAGATTTCTGACAGAAAGTTTCCACACAAAGAACTGATTTTAACAAATCAAAAACTCTTATGGTAAAATGCTGGCATGGGTGTAGCTCTGTCATATAAGCAAAAAAAGATGAAGGATTTCCTTTCAGAATAATGCTTTCACTGGAAATCTGTTGAGTTACAGTGTTATCAAGCTTCAAAACACCATTGTTTGAACAAGTCTTCTCAATTTTATTGAAAGATAATGATTCTTTTATTTTTTTTTTACTCCAGCAGACATTTTCCTGAGATTATAATTTGATTGTTGAAACATGAAACTTTGCTAATTTGGGATAAAAACCAACTTGGAGGTTGCCAATAAAATTGAAATGTCTGTTCCCATGTCCCTAAATGGGAGTGCTGACTACGTCCAACATATGGAAGGAAACTTTGAATGGCAGGGTAGGGGAAATGGCAACCCCTGTTTTTTAAACTTTTGCCTCCAAGACAATGACTTTCACAAATTAATTCCTGCAATCAATCACTATGTACCACCATACTAGGAGTAGCTCACAGAACCTCATTAGAAGTTGGTGATAGAACAGGAACAGGAGTCTGCTCCTTTTGGGGAGCCTCAGGTTCATACCTGATCAGGTGATGGATTGATTTGAATCTTTAAAACTTGTTCTAACTCATTTAGCTATCTTCAGGCTACACTGCCAAACTGCAACAGGGAATTGAGTGGCTGTGAAAATGATGGGAGAAGAGTGCAGTACAGGGGAAGTGGTTCACTTATTGTGGGAGGGGGCTGAGGACTCACTGTGCTGGCAAAGGCAGTGTGGAGACTAGCTCAAGCACTCCTCAAAATTCCAAGTGTCAGTGCTACAGACTGAACTCTCCTGTGTGACTGAAGCTGGGGCCATGTATTTGAGTGTTGGAGATTGAGAAGAAAGCATCTATAGAAGGAAACAATTCAAAGATACTGCTCTCATGGGGGTTATAGGGGAAGGAGGTCCCAGTGGGGATGGCCTTTAAGTCAAGTCTGCATCTGTGGGAGCCATGAGGGAGGCCACAAAGGTGCACAAAAGGGAAGACACCTGAAGAGAGAATCCTCCAGGCTGGAAACCTATTGCTGTCAAGGACTGCTGAGCACAGCTCCCTGTGGCCCTCTCCCCATCCATTTGTGTCCATAGGGTTGTTTAGCGTTGAAAAGAGGAGGCTCAGGGGAAACCTTGTCACCCTCTCCAACTCCCTGACAGGAGTTTGGACTCAGGTGGGGGTTGGTCTCTTCTCCCAGGCAACCAGCAGGAGGACAAGAGGGCACAGACTCAAGCTCTGCCAGGGGAGGATTAGGTTGGATATTAGGAAGAGATTTTTTATGGAGAGAGTGATCAGGCATTGGAATGGGCTGCCCAGGGAGGTGGTGGATTCTCTGTCCCTGGAGGTTTTGAAGATGAGGCTAGATGTGGCACTTAATGCCATGGTCTAGTAACCATGGTAGGGTTGGACTTGATTGTCTTGGAGGTCTTTTCCAACCCAGCTGATTCTATTCTATCCTATAGCATGTTGCCCCAGGAGTTGTGCTCTCAAACCAGTTCTCCCTGAGGCATAGCCAAACCTGCCTGTTAGGAATGCCACTAGCTAAAGTTCTGATTTCTTCTTTCTCCAGCTGTGGGATGAAGGTGCTGGCAGTTGCTTCATTCCAGAGCAGTTGATTCTGACTCTGTTCCAAAGTATCATGAGGGGAGGGGGCAGCAAAGAAGAAATATTTCGGCTGCATTGACTAAAAATCAGACTGCTGACTCACCACTGAAGCACAGAAGGAGCGAATGGAGCCTGGCATTGCAAACCAACCTCTTGCTGCCCTTCAAGTATTGTGAGTCAGCACTAAGGAGTTCATTCTCTTAGTTAAAATATTCTGTAGAACTGTCTCCTAGGTCATCTGTCTGCTCTGGTCTCTGCTTTTTTGAGTGAAAGACTTCTTGCCCTTTAGACAGCTTTCTCCAAGGGGTAAATAATGCCAATTTGCCTTGAGGGATTAAAGCCTATTTAGGCAGGATTCTTCTGCAGTGACAAATACATGAACAGGTTGGAAAAAGTAAAGGCAGAAGAGAATAAAAGTCTCTGCCCTCTAGGTTATGATGTCATTAAGTCAGATTTAGCACAGAAGAGGCAGTAGCAGACGAGATAGTTTGGTTGCTAGCACAAATCAAAGGAGTTCTGGGACTGTTCTTATTTTTCATGGTAGTCCTCAGAAAGCCAAGTTAATACCAGACCTCTGCGATGCATCTGGAATGGCACATGTTAAGAGAACTATCTGTTACCTGGGAAGTTTACTTTTCTCCTGCTTTAGATGACATTGCTTTCTTGCTGATGTTGGGCTTTGTGGGCATAACAGGGAAGCAACACTAATATATCTTAATGATGTTAGTCAGAATGTGGGAGGAATCCTGTACCTATGGGTCATATTAATAAACCAGGAGCTGTATCCTTCCTTGCCTGTCTTTGGCTTCTCCAAAGGAGCTTGAAATAGATAGGAAATCTTTTGAGGCAGAGGGAGAAAAGATACTTTGTCCTAGATCGCAAGGTAAGTGGTGGACCAGAAATAGACTGCAGAAATCTTGGTTTACAAGTTGATGACCTTCCTATCAGCCATAGAGCTTTGTGTTTGTTTTGGGCTGAGAAAATAAGATCTGTGGGCACTCCTAGTCATACTTGGCTAAAAACAGCTTTTTCTGTCTTGCTTTGCCCTGGCTGTGCCCTGCACTCCGAGCACTGTGAAGAGGGTGGAGTAGGTACTGATGAGAGTCCTGCAATAAAATGTTTCCCCACATCCACAGTAATGGCAGTTGGCTGTGTGGGGGTGGTTAGGTCACCAAAACAAAACAGCCCTATGGGACCAGGGCTGATGGAACCATTCTTGCAAGACTAGATGTAAATGACTGAGTATCAGTAAATGGCAAAGTTTGTAAGTATTTGGATCAGGCCTTAAATGGTCACATCAGCCACAATCCTATCTATGCCAGGATCATAAAAACATGCTAAATCTTTGTCTGCCAGCTCTTGATAAAAGACCAAAACTGTCATGCAAGTTCCCTGCAAATAAATCTGTGTGTTTAAGCACTTCCACCCTATAATTTAATGCCTTTTTTTAAACTGCTCAAAATTGATGACTTTGCAACAGACAACTAGAGTAGATAAATATTATTTTAAAGTGGTGTAATGGTGGTTTGTTATTATAATGTTCAGACAACTTATACTGGTCTAACTAGCTGAAAGAGTGGAAAGTCACTTCCTAATCACCCAAGTTTTTTTGAAGCTTTCAGGACTGTGTTTTCAAGCATGTGTGGAGCTGGTGCTGAGAGTGTACAGTAACTCATCGGTCAAAAACTAATTGCACTAAGGACTGAGGATGGAGTTGTCTCAGAAAATCTGGAGTTTAATTCTGCTTTTAGAAGAGCTAATGCTCACAGTTTTCCCCCAGCCTCTACAAACTATTGCTGCAATGTTCTAGAAACAAATATCTCTTGAGTGAAGGTTTTACTCCTGTCTTCTTTTGGAAAAGCTTAGAGAAGGAACTTTCTCACACTCTACAAGCCAAAAGTAGTCTTGCCTCTTCCAAATGGGCAAATCGAGAAAACATTCTAATTCACATCTTTTTGGGTCTCCAAATGGTTTGGCTCACATTTTAATCTAGATGTGGCGAATATTTGAGGTGGAAGTTACCTGAGGGCTGTTACAAGAGTGTGGCTCATTGTCACTGCAGAGATTATACAAGAGTGTCTTCTCTTGACTAGATCAAGGGAGGGGGGGGGGGGGGGGGAACAGATCTATTGCTATTGCTCTTGTAAATGGATCCTCACCTCTCACTTGAGAGCATTTAATTCTGGTTTTGAACATGAGTGAACCATGAGACCTGGTGCAAGCCTGACAGTGGAAATAAGTGGTAGGTATAATTCTAGGCAGAAATGTGCAAAAGGGGTTAAGCAGTGCTAGAAAGTGTTCAATGGGATGAATGCAATAAGGTTCAGTGGCATTTTAGTGAAGAGAAATATGTCACATCAAGTATAAATTTCTTCTAATACAAAATAAAGAGTATAATCCAAAGGGGCTGGATGATATAGTTGATCTAGTATTGATGTGTTTTGCATCAGACCTTAAAAGCAGCTGATCATTTATAGTACTGGTGTGATTTTGTCATAAACTCCAAAGGATTAAAATCACTTGAAATCTGCTGCTGACTGTGGGAGCTCTGCTTTTAGTTTGGAGTTCTTAATGGTTTTTAAGCTACCATTTGTAATTAGCTCCAGTCTGAATTTTCCTGTGTACCTTACACCAAGATATATTGGATGGGAAATCCAATGTAAACCAAAGTACTGATTTGATTTTCTTTGTGAGGACACTGCTTGGAATAAGGTGCCTCACTGTGTGGGGTTTGGTCCAATAGCCATCAGACTGGGGCTTCTGAGACTGGATCTGAAATTCAGGCTTGAGAACACACCAAAATGTCTGATCAGAAGCAGGGGGAGAGACTTCCTATCAGGGTGGAGTATTTACTTTGCTCTGTGAAGTGTTTTTACAGTGTCCTTTGTTTCTTCAAAGCTCTCTATGCAATCATTTAAGAAACCAAAACGTTGTCAGCCTTTTTAACAGCAAGTCCTGGAAGTGTTTTTCAAACCACCCCTCTGATTGCTCCTGCCAGTTGTCTTTCAGATATCTAACATATATGTAAGCAGTTTATTTTTCAAGTTCCATGTTTGGTGCTAAAAGGCATGCTGCTGCACAGGCTTACAGCTTCCATTTTTGTAACAAAGAGGTTCAATCAGCAGCAGTAGGGTTATGTCGTTGCTCTGTCAGTCTGTCCAAACATAACGCTTTCTGCTCAGGACTTTTGTTCTTAAACTGCTTTTGGCTTTATTATGTGAGGACCTCAGACTATAACTAATATAAGGACTAATTTAGCTGTTGATTCAGAAGTTTGTACATACAGTCCTACCACAGCCAAAGCTTTGAGTGGTGGGAGCCCCAGGACCCATGAGGCAGTCTCATATCCTTTTCCATTGTATCAAGTGATGATGCTTTTGTGGGGCATTCAGGATTTCGATCACATTCCCTCTATTTTGTAGGTCCACAAAACTAACCCCAAAGAGATCGTGGTTGAAGCCTACAGACCCGTGCAGCCACCTCTTTGCCTCCCTCTTAAATTCTTCCTTGATGGGATCATTTCCAGGATGCATTAGAGGGGATGAGGTGGATCTGGTTTCCAAAGGGACTATAACCAGCTGCTGCAGCTGCTCTGAGTGTGTACCATAGGCAGCAGTACATCAACAGGGATCTAGTTGTTATTTTATATAAACAAAAGTTGCAGTCAGGTTGTTGACCAAAACCCCTCCAGGAAATGTTGCAAACTCCAGCATTTTGGATCAACTGATCCTGTCTACTGGTGTCCCCTTGATCTTCACAGGTACCACTGACTATTTTGGGCTTGCCCAAACACAGTGTGAGCATACTTTAGCTCATAGGAGCTGGTGAGACTTGATTTCAAGCTCCCCTGAATATGGCAGGACTGCAGTGAGTGTAGTTATTCCACAAGCTTGGAGACATGCCAGTCATTCAGAGCCTGCCACTTCCAATGTGTGTACAGCTCAAATTTACATACAGTCTAATTATGGCCTTGAGTTAAAATGAAAATCCAGAATGAAAGCAGCTAATTCCTCTTTGAGGACAAGAGACATTGAGTATGCTAAAAGGAAAGACATTTCTATGGTAATGCCTCTACCAAGACTGCTAGAGTACTTCAGTCTGCAGAACTGCTTGAACAAAGCTGCCATATGCTGTGGGAAGAAGCTTATATTCCAGAAATCCTGAAAAAAAAGGTGCCTTTCTGATAAGATGCTACCCATGAGCAGTGTTTGCATTTTTGTGTGCCCCAAGATCATTCATCTGGCAGCTCTAGTGGGAATGCCACGTGGTGAGCCACAACTGTGCCTTCAGAGGACGTGCAGTGGGTTTGTGGGAGGTCCTGGGGAAAAAGTATGGTATATCAGGTGCAGTTTTATCTTGCTGCATGGATCAAAAGCTGCAGAGTTATTAATTTGAGCTTACCAGTAAGCTCTCAGAGCAAGAAGCTGTCCATGTGACTAGCACTTGGTGCACACAGCCACTTTGTTACATGGTGCACAAACAGTTGACCACAAGACTACCAAGCCTGGGACAATACAGATGCACCTGCTGCTCTTGGCCTTTCTGGCTCTACAAACAGCTACTGCAGGTGTCCTTTTAAATGCTGGAGGACTTGCCTTGGGCAGTTTAATGCTAGGTATAAAGAACTAGCTTGCAGCCTTAAGTGTTGATCAATAGAGGTATTAAAGGACAACCCAAGTTCCTGATGGTGCTGCAAGGTCCCAGAGTCTGCTGAAGTTTGACACTGCCCACTCTACCTGGTGTTGCCCAGAAAAGGGGGGAGGGATGGCACCATCCCTGCTGTCAGCTAAATCGCTTAGCATGTGACTAGTCCTGTCAAAGCCATACTGACCCTCAAAAGCACTGCAGCAAATACCACCTGCTTCCTCTATCTTGTTTTAAGATCATAATCCCCTTTGCCTTTTTGTTCTCCTAACTGCC
>NW_008677801.1:0-9241 GCF_000695815.1 Acanthisitta chloris | reverse complement strand
AGTGCCACGTCCAGTCTCATCTTGAAATCCTCCGGGGAGCAGCTCCGTGCTGCCGAGGGTGACTTGCTGCTGCAGTTTTGTAGGGGTTTGGTTTGGACTGCATCGTTTTTGGTTTGTTGGTTGGGTTTTTTGTTTGGGGCTTGGGTTTTTTCCATGTTGGTCTTCAAGTGCTTGGATAGTTGATTTTTTTTTTTTTTGTAAGATATCCTATTTGTTCATCTCAAAGATTTTTAGTACTTGTGGCCTTCTTTGCTGGCACAAAGTGTTTACTTCACTGGTAGCATGAGGTGGGTGGTCTGATTATTTCACATTACTGACTGGCCCAGTAAAGGCACAGTTGTAAGCTCCACAGTGAATTAAATTCATACAATACCATAGCTTGTTGGACTAGGTGATCTTAGAGGTCTTCCAGCCTAAATGATTCTATGGAAGTGATAGCACAAATATACGTAGAATCATAGAACTGTAGGGGCTGGAAGGGACCTTAAAGATCATCTAGTCCCAACCCTCACTACCATGAGCAGGGACACTTTCCCATAGACCAGGTTGCTCAAGACTTTATCCAGCCTGGCTTTGAACACTGCCAGGGCTGGGGCATCCACTACCTCTCTGGGCAACCTGTGCCAGTGCCTCACCACCCTCAGAGTAAAAAACTTTTGCCCAATTAAATAGATGAAGAAGTGCTTGGAAAATTATTTCTATACGTTCAGTTGACTTGTTCAAGTCTGTATTTTTATCATCTTGAGCAAAATGAGAGAAATTTGCAACAAAGTAAATTTCTGTAAATTTTAAATTTTGTTTAAATGAAACTGGGTGTTAAGGAATAATGTGAGCCCATAACCTTCTGGGGTTTGTAATATAAGCAAAATTAAAGACATATTCCTGAAAATGCAATTGTTGCAACAATGGCATTAAAGACATGGAACGGGATTTGAAAAACAAAATGCTTAGTAAAATACCCCAGAAAGGCAAAGAAAAGTGTATGGAATAAATTGTATTAGGTTCCTTTAAATTATATGTATTTGGTGCCTGCAATGAAAACTAATAAGCCAGTTAGGGAGCTGGCCTCAGGATTACAGATGCAGTCCTGACAGCGCTACTTATGTGTATTACCAGCATTAGTGATTCCAGTAAATTTAAGCACCTAATTTTGGTGTTTGCGGGACTAGTGTTTTTGATAGCAGCCAGTTGATATCTCATGGGAAATTTTTTTTTAAAAAAAAGAAAAACAATTTAAGAATAAAGTTCCTTACAAATAATACTCTTCACATTTTGTCTTTTTTTTCCTCCCCGATTATGTTTTATTACTTGGGCTAAGTTGCTAGGCAGCGTTATGCTGTTGGTGATAGCATCTCATAAATGAAAAGTGAGAGTTGCAAATAGTGAAACATTACAGCTATATCTAAGCAAAAGAAATCAGCATTTGCCAGCAGATGTGACTTTGTGTAACAGTTTTTCTATGGATGTACTGGCCTCTGAAAAGTAGTTCTTGGTAGAACAATATTCCAGTTGGGAGGGACCTCAGGAGGCCATCTGGTCAGGCCAGTCTGCTGAAACCAGGTTCAGTGATGATATCACACCACCTTGCTCAGGGCTTTATCCAGTTGGGTCTTGAAAACCTCTCAAGACAGACACTGCACAGCCTCCCTGGGAAGTCTCATCTAGTACTGGACTGTCCTCATAGTGAGGTAATTTTTCCTGACACGCAGTTGGACCCTCACTTGCCCTCTGTCTCTCCTCCTCCTGCAATGCAGTCTTGGGAAGAGCCCAGCTTTTTCGTCTTGACAGCTTCCCCACAGACCCTGGCAGACTGCTCCTGGGAACCCCCAAAGCCATCCCTTCTCCAGGCTGAAAAAACTCAGCTCCTTAAGCCTCTCCTCATGGAGCAAGTGCTCCAGCCCCAACCACCTTGGTAACCTGCCACTGAACTCATATTAGCATCTTTCACATAGTGGAGGGGGCTCAAAATTTGATGTAGTAGTTTTGATACTGTTTAATCAATGCCAAATAAAAGTAAATTTCCTTAGCTGTGGTTTGTATCACAAAATACATATTTCCTTATGTATTTCAAGCTTTCCTTGTACCTGGTATCATATTTGGTAACATTGTTAACTGCCTGCCCATACTGAGCCTCTATGAACTGCAAGCTGCTAATGGGGACCCACACTTTCAGCAGAAGATTGGATTCTCTTGGACAGCCTGTCTGGGAGCATGACTTGCAACAGATGATGCTGATGCTGGAGGAAGGGCTTAGCCCTTGATGCCTTGATTTACCTGTCTGTGTTCAAAGGCAAAGTAACAGTCTTCCATTTATTGAATTGTGCACAGTGAAGGTCTGGTCTTTGCAAGAAAAAGCCCTTCCTTGTTTTGCTATTTCACTACGAATTTACTATCAGATCTGTCATGTGAAAAGAAATTATGAACATTTTAGTACTTGAGTGGCATACAACATGTATGTGAGGATAAAGTGGAAAACTTAGATGTTTATAAAATAGCTGATATAATTTTGCAAAAAGCCTATCTGTCATTTAAAGTCTGTCACAATGTTTAATATTTAAGGTTGAAGTCTGTTTTTATTCTGATTTAGAAAATTCACATTGACCTCAAAAGCAATCCATAAATGCACAGATAAGTACTGAATTTAGAGTTAATCTTACTGTGTTACTTTATGGTAATTTGAAACATGTCAAAAGGAAAGATGTGTCTATAACAGATAAAGGAATTCAAACTTCAGCACATAGTTGAAACTGGCCAAGGGAAAACATCCATTTAAATGAAAATTTTGGAAAATATCAGAAGACTCATATTGACAATTCAAGGGGAGAATTCTCAGCCTTATCCATCACTTTAGTTTCTGTAACATGATCTGCAAACATAGTAAGATCTTCATGGACAAAAGGTAGTTAACAAACCAAAATTTCCTAGGTCTGCTCACTCAGTAATTCCTGAAGAAAAATGGGGAATGCAAAGCATCTTCCTATGTGTTTCCTTGCAGCATTTGGACAGCCCTCACTGTCCTGACTTGTTGGTTGTTTTCTGGCCTCAGTTAACTCAAGCAATTAAAAGGATAAAACTTTGAGTGAAGTATTTCTAGAGTCTGAGACAAGTAACGGGCATTCTCATCTTCCCCATTTTCCATGAGGAAGAAGAAGAGTTAAGAAGGGAAAACGTTGGTAGGTCCCTAACACAAGCTGGGGACCAACTGTTTGTCTTATAAAATCCAATTGCTCCTCTCCACTTGCTGAAAGCTGCATAAATAAGCACATTTCCATGGAAATATGGGCATTTTAACTATCCTACTGTTATTGAAAGGAAGTAAAACCACATTAGAAATATTGGAATTGTGGGGCTTTCTTTCTGAATTTACATGAGTTTTATTTGTTCTCTTGTATCTGTTAAGGATTTGAAGAGTAATGTAAACAGATTTTAAAAACATCCCAAGGAACTGAACTTATTGGAATTGTCATTGTTAGAATTTGATTTACTACTTAGGAAAGAATGCAGTGCTTGGTCAGATTTCAGATAGTCTATAATGAGTAAAAGAATTCATGAAATATTCATTTTGAAATGATGCTTGAGCTTTCAAAAAAGGTCACAAAATATCATTTAGCAATTCAGAATTAAACTTCAGACCCAAAGGAAGATTTAATCATTTAGGCATAGGATACAAGCTTAATTTCTGCCTGTTGCTCTCTAGCCCCAGGGTGTTTGAAATCTTAAGTCATCTTAATGGTGGTTACCACACAGTTTTCCCATAGTTTGAAGTCCTGCTCTGCACATGCTGAACAGCACCCTAGTATTGCTAGGGCTCCACGTGATTCAAACTAGCCGAGCAGCATGGCTTGCTTCCACCTCTCTGTTCCTTGTGGCTCAGGGTAGAGGAGGTCTCGCTCAAAAGCATACAACTGTCACAGAAATGGTCACCCAGCAACATCAGGCTAATGACTGCAAGCGAAGATCTGTCAGTGTTCATGAGTAATTTTGGTTGGGATGGGATAGAAAACTGTCATTCTAGAGTGTACATGACCTGTGTCAACATTGATGAACCAGAATAAAGGACATGGAATGTGTTTTTCAAAATTTCAAACTTGAAGGAGAGTCCTAAGTCTACAACTAACTGTATATATTTAATTTCCTTTCTAAAAGTACCGAGTATTCTAAAGGGGGGTAGTAATGGTGTTCTCCCACCACTTCCTTTTTCTTAATTTCTGTCTCTCCATTTGTTTAATAGCAAGCAGCAGGATTAGAATCTATGATTCTAAGATTCTATCATTCAATGCAAGACAGAGCATTGAAAACATTCAAGATGGTTGCTGTTACCTGGACAATCTGGTGTGCATATGTTCAACTCAGGCATTCAACATCAGTTACTGCAGTTTTGCCCTTAAGAAGACAGAATTATCTAAATTTATTTTTTTTAAATTTACTATCTTTAGAAACAACTCTTGGGTCAAAAAGATGAGAATGAGCTTTCATTGTAACTCATTCAGGTTAACTAGTTAAAAATCAGTAACTGAAAGACCAAAAATACAAACATTCATCTTTTTTATTGTATTTGCCACAGTTTTAGATTTTTTCAAGATTCCCAGCATCAAGGAGTGTTGTCCCTTTGAGAAGTGTAAGGCATAATTTGACCACAGAGTGATGATTTATGTTGGAAAATGACATCTCTTTTATTTCCTTTCTTGTCCTTTTCAACGACAATGTTAATTTGATTTACACCAGACCTTGACTCACTTTTTGAAATAAGTGCTAAGCAGTTAAGAACACAGTAAGCTGTTTTAAAAGATGTACTGTTACTGCTGGCATTCTGAGCTTTCTTGCAAGCTCGTACTTAAAAATCTTATGCTTCCTTAAGGCCTCTCTAAAAGCAGGCTATTATTGCTGTTTAGGGGAATTCACAAGTAAATATTGAACAAATGAAAGATCTACCAACTATTTAAAGTTTCAACTGGGACCTGAAAGTGTAAGCTAAGGTTTTACACTAGAGTATAACACAGTAACATCTTGATTAATGTTGGCCAATGTACTGTTGGGTAGCTTATATGCACTACTATTCAGACCAGCTACATTCAGACCAGCTCAGCTTTAGTCTTCTTTTAACCTTGCTCTTATAACTCCAAAAGCTATTTGTACTCCCTGTGTGATACCATCAGCTGTCCCAGATTCCATGTCATGTCAGCAAAATTAACACAAGGTTTTCAGTTCTGTACAGCTCTGGCATACTCTTTCTCCTGCTGCCTTCCAGGGATGCCATCAGATAGCACAGCAATGACTCTCAACAGTTGCATGCATTTCTGAACTGTTTAATTTAGGCAGATTTTAGTTAACTCCATCAAGTACTTTCCTCCATGGGTATTAAAGTGATTTGTCAAAGATCTTTACAGGCATCTCATTTAGTGATTGTATATCCTTGACAGAAGAATTACTCTCTTCATTTCACACTTTAAAGAGAAACAATAACTTGTTTGATACATGAGATTTTCAACTTCTTGTTAATTTTAGAAAATTGTGATGTAACCAAATGCCTCTACATTTGAATGCTTCAGTCTCCAGTGATATGAACCCATGCTGTTCCTAGAATGGCTTCAGTGGAAACCCAGGAGTAATATTTGACAGACTTTGATGGTCTGCAGGATGTTTTAAGCTTAGGCTGTTCACTGGATGCACATTTTGCGTTGTTTTGTTTAGAAAAAAATCCTTAAAATGGCATGGAATGTGGTTTGCAAACCTAATGGCTTTATTAAAATTCACTAGGAAGTTGTAATAAAGGACTAGGCAGAGTCTATCTGCCTCCCCACACCAAATCAAATCTTGTTCAGTAGCACAGAATGCCATCAGCATCATAAATTATAGAACATTTGAGGTTGGAAAGGATCTCTGGAGGTGGTCTAGTCCAACCCACTTGCTCAGAGCATAACTGCTTAGTGCATGTTGCCCAGAACCCTGCCCAGATAACTTTTGATCGTCTAAAAGGGTGAAGATTCCATGACATTGCTGAGCAGTCTGTTCCAGTGTTAGGCCACTTCAACAGTAAAAGAGCTTTTTCTTATGTTTGGGGTTTTTTTCACCTTTATATTTTAATATTGTTCTAATTGGCTTTACTGCAAAAAAAATTCTGGCAAAGTTAAAGTTTAGCTACTGCTTTCCTTTAGAAAAAAAATAAAATCTCTGCCTGTGAATTATCTAGTCTATCCCAGGTCTTGAAACTTTGTTTACACATGATTCAGAGGACTATACAATCACAAAAAATAGCCTTCACTGGGTTGGATAGGAAATTATAGTACTGGTTCATCTGCTGGAAAATAAAATTGCAGGAGAAAGTCTTATCCCACACTCTGACCATACCAAACCCTGCAAACTTTTAATAAGAGCACTAATAGGGATACACTCAAACTGAGGTTCAAGTGTAGGTGTGTTTACTAGCACTTATTTTCTTGATTCCACCTCTTTATTTGAAGACATTTCATGTCTGACAAGTATTATTTAAACCTATTTCCTACTTTTCAAAAGGCTGTTTAGTGTTAGCAGCATGTTCCAGCTCCTCCTCCTCCTCAGCAATGTGTTGACTTTCTCTTTTCCATCTTTACTCTGCAGGTACTGACATTGCTACTTGTAAACTGTACATTTACCAAGCACCTACAGGTCTAGAAGCTTAGTATGAAACTCCAGTATGTAGGAAAAGTAGCATACATGTAGGTGTATGTTCTCCAGTAAAGAACAAAGTTCCTTAAGGTTGTGGGCAGGAGTGGCTGAAAGGAAGTGAGCAGTCCTCAAGTCAGCATATCAGGTTTTCATTTAGAATGAGGCTGGCTCCTTTTAAATTGAATTTTTTGCCTGTTTGGGAGCCAAGCTCCCAAATACATACACATCATGTGTGTATATATATGCATATATATACAAGCTTGCATGCAAACATTTTAGGCTTAAATGCTTAAATAATAAATCTGAGCAAAGGTTAAAATCCATTGAAGGAGCACAGAGATATTGTATTAAAGGCATCTATGCATGAAAGCAATTATTAAATTTAAGCTTTGGGTGCGCATTTCAGATATTGCACCCTTGGACTGTGTAAGCATGCCTTCTCCAAATTCAAAAAGTCCACAGCCAAAAGGTGTGTGTTGCTTCAAAACCTGACAGATGTAAATAAATAAAAAATAAGACAGTGATAAGGTCAACATATCATGATGAATGTCTTCTCCTCGTGCATCTGAAGTTATAATTTGCAGACTGCTTGAAGGTCTTATGAATTACCTATCAGCACCAGGTAGAAAGAGGAAGATGAACAGATGGCAACATTTAAGTTTTTGGATTAAAGATAAATTTAGTGCCAAAAGGGAATTACTATTATTTAAAATGCAAAGGTCTCCATTTATTCTTCTCTAGCTTGAGACTTCTGGCAATCACATTGTTCTGAAAAGTGCTCCCTTTTGTAAGGGGTTTAATTTTTTTCTTTTATTTTACTGTAGCACTATAAATAAATTTGAAAAACTATCATACAGATAGAACACATAGGTCTGCATTAAGCATGGACTTCATAGTTCAAGGACTTGGAAATAAAGGCCTCCCAATATTACTCACCTTTCCACTAGATCCATCAGAGTAAGTCAAATACATGGAGTTAGCACAACTGTAAATGTTCACAAGTCTGAAGCCAACATATCACTCTTAATACAGGCTCTTGACTGTCTGCATTGCATGAGAAGATTCAGTAACATATTTACAACATGAAATATACTATAAAGGGCAGCAAAACTTATAAAAAGTAGTGTCTCTGGAGGAATTATGTATGGGGCTTTTAAATTTTTTTTACATCCTAATTTTACTTGCAAAATTATGTGTCATGTAGAGGGTAGTACACTATGAGCAGATAGCAAAGTCTTGTACTTCATAACTTCAAGATAACCTATTAAAATAAGACAAAAGTCTTGTGTTTTAATTGTCCATTGGAATAATATTTGGGTTTAACCTGTATACCTTCAGGGAACAAAATGTATATTTATAAATGTGCTATTTTGTCCAGTCTCTTCTTTCCTGTTTTGATGTAAATTTATACTTCAATTGAATGGATACTTGGCTGAAAACTGGATTTTACAGACCCCAAAGTGTACTCAAAAAGTTCTCTTGGCATCTGTAAGACCAACAGAGCAAAGTCAAATGCTTGAAGAAATTTTTATTTGCTTTTTACTTTTTTGCGGGAAGATCAACTAGCAGAATTACTTATGTTTGCTGCAAGTCTGGGAATCATACTCTTGAGTTCACTATGTAAAATGTAAGACATCTACTTACACTTTCAGGAAAGGCAGCATCTGGGTCAAAGAATTTTAACCAAATCTCAAAATGTTTTTAGAGCAATGCAATCTGTGGTATATCAGATATTTAATATTAAACTGAAACAAGAGTGGTTCATTTTGAGAAAGCTACTGAGAGCTTTAATCTCCAATATAGGCTCTGGAACTAGTAAAAGTTTCTTCTGTCAGCTGCCTGCTTTAAAAATGCATGAGTGTATGTGTAGCCTAGGAAACCATAACCTACCATCTTTTGTGACCCAAGTTTCTTTCTTTAAGAGTTTTCTATCCCAGGGAGGTATCAGGCAGCCAGCAATTTCCCGGGACAACCAGAGGGATCTGCAACATTTTGTAGCAACTTTTCCATAGCATAAAGAAATTCCTGCCGAATTTGATTCATTTAGAGAGACTGTCCCTCATTTTAGCTTAGTTTTGCAGCACTTACAAAACCTCCCACTGCTGTGATGAAGTATTGGACTGTGTATTTTAGTAAGGCATTAGGAAATGGCTAACTAATACCGGTTTTATTGTGCAGTCGCTCAGGCTGGTGTAGGTTGGCAGCCTGCAGTGTCACACGTCTGAGCTGGTGGCCCTAGGGGAAGGAGGGAAGGGAGGGACCTGGCGGCAGGGAGGTGCTCCAGCAGCCAGGCAGGGATGCTGCAGCTGGGGAGCTCTGCCCCTATCTCCTCAGCGGTGCAAGTTTTCACCCACCGCGTTACACAGATAATCCCAAGCATCCATCCATCCCAGGACAGGGGGGCTACACATACCTCAAATATTTATGGTGCCTGCACTTTGAGAATGAGACAGTTCATTCACATCTGTGAACAGGCCACTTTTAAAACATCAAAATAAACCGTCTGGCTGCGCAACTGTTTCTAATTACTTCCCTGCCTAGACTGTAAACTTGGGGGTTTGGCACCGGCCTCCTTCCCAGAGTGCTGCCCAGACCG
>NW_008677800.1:0-296 GCF_000695815.1 Acanthisitta chloris | reverse complement strand
GTCCCCTCCTCCGACCACCACGTTCTCCATGGTGTCACCTCCTCCAACCATCACATTCCCCGCGGTGCCACCTCCTCCAACCACCATGTTCTCCATGGTGCCACCTCCTCCGACCATCACGTTCCCCACGGTGTCACCTCCTCCGACCATCACGTTCCCCATGGTGCCACCTCCTCCGACCATCACGTTCCCCACGGTGCCATCCCCTCCTACCACCACTATATTCTCCATGGTGCCAACCCCAAGAGAACCTCCTGTCACCACCACGTTCACCACGGTGCCATCACCTCCCAACA
>NW_008677799.1:0-7402 GCF_000695815.1 Acanthisitta chloris | reverse complement strand
ATCCTGGCTAAAACCAGGACAGCTGCTGAGAATTATTTCACTGGTCAACCGATGCATCCACTGAAACTGCATTTACTTTTCTGTTGGGAACAAAGAGAAGAATCCAGTAATGTGTCCAGTGAAAACGGACACAGAGGTTGCTTTCTTACAAAGGGCGTGATTTAAAATTAAGCCCTAACTTAGGTGTGTTAGCAAGTGATTTTGTACATCTAAAACAAAAATGCTTTCATGATTTTGAATAATTTGTATTTCTGAGTACATGGCAAATACTTGCATTCTTATTTGCCAGAACTATCATAGCAAAATTGATTCAGCTCCTGTGCTTAGATGTGTTTTATGTTTTAGTATTTTATATTTGTTACATTGCTGTAGAGAAACTGTGAAATGGATTTCTGATGGCATCTCTATGCTTCACTGTAAATTAGTTGTAACTTTAATTTCTCCTATTTATTGGCCCGTCTTTGTATATTGTCTTTGTAGTATACAGCTAAAATCTTACCAGAAGCTCCTTGGAGAATAGTCCGGTCTCTTTGTAACAAAAACCACAGAGTATGCAACATAGTTACAGCAGAGGTGAAATGAAATTATAATAAGAAACCTAGAAGAATTTGCATGTAAGTAGTTATGTGAATGATGAAATAATTATATTGTATTACACATTTATAAACTGTGTTAATTTGAATGGTAGCATTGCAAATTATTTTCCTAGCCCTCAGAAATGTGGATAAGAATTATGAATATGAGGAAGACTGTTGGCATTCACTGTAATTAGGTAAACAGTAATCTGTTGAGCAAGGGTTCAATTCCTGAAGTATAGGTAAAATGGGAAAAGATAAACATAAATTAATTCAGCATGATCAGACATAAAACACTACAGTGAGATTCATGAGGTAGAATGTGGTTTTGTTCTGTTTCAGTCTTTGCAAAAGAAAGTACACTGAAGTTTCCTTAAAACTTCAGAAAAATTCTAGAAGATGGAATTTCAGCAACATCTTGGAAAAGCAACATGGACCTATTTTAATATCAGGAATTGTTTTTTTAAATGTTGGGTTAGGCTTTAGGCTGGTATAGCTGAATAGAGCTCCAACACAGTCCGAGTTCAATACCAGGATACCAATAATGGTATCCTGGGGAGCATTAGGAAGAGCATTGCTAGGAGGTCAAGGGAGGTGATCCTGCCCCTGTGCTCTGGTGAGGCCACATCTGGACTATTGTATCCAGTTCTGGGCTCCTCAGTACAAGAGAGACATGGAGCTCCTGGAGCAGAGAGCTACAAACATGATTAAGGGACTGGAGCAGGGCCTGTTCAGATGACTGAGAGGGTCCTCATCAATGTCTGTCAGTATCTGAAGGGAGGGTGTCAGGAACTTGGAGCCAGGCTCTTCTTGGTGGTGCTGAGCAATAGGACAAGAGGCAATGGGCAGACACTGATACACAGGAAGTTCCACCTGAACATGAAGAACTTCTTTACTGTGCAAGTGACCATGCATTGGAATGGATTGCCTGGAGAGGTTGTGGAGTTTCCCTCACTGGAGATATGCAAGCACTGTCTGAACACAATCCTGTGAAATGTGCTCTAGGGGACCCTGCTTGTGCAGGGAGGTTGGACCAAATCACCTGTTGTGGTCCCTTCCAACCTGACCTGTTCTGTGATTGCATGAACTGATGGTGCATTGCATCAGTGTGGATTCCCCTTTGGGACACCAATTACGACAGTTGCTGACATGCTGCTTACTCTTTTGCTTTAGCAATGCTTTGTCATGGACCACATATTTAATGCACAACAGCACACATGAACATATAATGGTATCCTATCCACCCCTTAGCCCAGGACCTACTTAACTGTCCTCTAAATCAGATGATATTAACAGATCATAGAATCATAGAATCAACCTGGTTGGAAGAGATCTCAAAGATCATCGAGTCCAATCCCACCATCGTTACCAGACCATGGCAAAGAGTGCCACATCCAGTCTCGTTTTGAAAACCTCCAGGGATGGTGAATCCACCATCCAGATACGGTTAAACATAGTAGAGTAATTTGTTTTGTTTTTCCCAGGATTAGATAAATGCTGTGGAAGTATTCACAATCATAAGTTAGTATTCCTTCATCAATTGTCTTTCTGTCACACCTTTTTCACAGTGCCTTGATGTTTAGCTGTCTCTATACAAGGCAGAATACCTGTAGGCAACACAGGTATTTTAGAAAATGACACCCATGGGAATATTCTTGCTGGAGCCTTGATGCTAACACAGCTACAACCTTCCAGTGTCTCAGAGTGAAGACACATACTGCTATGCCAAACCCTGCCTGTAGGACACCAGTGGCCTTTGCTCTTATCTCTTATTAACTGGTTTCTCTAAAGATGCTTGAAGAGGTTGCATTCAGACCCCATGTCTGCTCTCCATCAAGGCTTTGGCACCTGCTCTTTATTCCCTAGGGTTGAAGAGAAGAACTGTGGTCAATCCATCCCAACTTCTTTGGCCACACAGCCCTCTAACCAAAAAGTAAGTTGCCATGTGAATGTCTGAACCAGTCAGCAGAGTTTAATTTTTAGTCTTTGGGAAAACTGATTACTTCATGCCACCATAGCTTTATTGCCCAATGAGTTTTGTTTATCGGCTCCACTCTTAAAAGCAGGTAACTGTGAAGACTCAGTGGTGAATAAGTTCCTGCTGGAAATAGCCTGGAGTTTCTTTCAAAGCCACACCTGTTCATATGATACAAACCTCTAAGGTGAGCCGCCCGATCTCTCATGGCATTGAGAAACAGTACGTCACACCCCAAATCAAGGTAAGGCTGTATTGAACACACAAACACATATGCAAGCAAAGAAATGTCTTTAGACTGTCAAGGAACCTTGTTCATTTAACTGTATCTAAAAAGGAAAGTATTTGTTTATTAGAGTAATTCTATTTGCTTGAGAGGAAAAAGGAATGAAAGGGCAAAGGCAAGGTTATTAGGAGGGGATACATAAAATATTCCTGACTCAACTGTGATGAAGCCAGCTGAAGACAAAATGACTGCTGGATTCTGCCGGTGCCCAGGTCCTTATGATTGTGTTACACAGAAACAGAATATAGTATGAAAGTATTTGTTTATTAGAGTAATTCTATTTGCTTGAGAGGAAAAAGGAATGAAAGGGCAAAGGCAAGGTTATTAGGAGGGGATACATAAAATATTCCTGACTCAACTGTGATGAAGCCAGCTGAAGACAAAATGACTGCTGGATTCTGCCGGTGCCCAGGTCCTTATGATTGTGTTACACAGAAACAGAATATAGTATTTCCATATCCAAACCTACCACAATTACATGCCTGAAAAGAAACTTTAACTATAATAAAAGCCAAAACAAGTCTCTAAGAAATGGATGAGAAGACATAATCTTGTAATAGTCCCTGTCAGAGAATACAGTAATTTATAGACTTATCCTAATTCCTACTTATCAGAATTAACTGTCACACCTTATACTGACATCATGCAACACAACAAGGGCTTATGATGACGTGTAAGCAGAATGAACCTGTCCCCTGTATTTCAGCTGATCCACCCAGTTATGATTCACTGGTGAAGGATTAAACTTCTTGGCCTTAGGCAAAAGGCACAGCAGCTGTGTCTCCCAGACATTGTACCAATGCATCTACGACATCTCCAAGTACACTCAAGGTAAGACCCATTCAAAAGCAGGTTTTTTTCTACCACAGGGCTTTTTGGCACAGATAGACAAGCAGAAGGCTTGCAGACAAGTAAAACAGATAAATCAAGCACTAACCCTGTGGCTTTCATGCTCTGGGCTGAGGCCTCAAAGTTAAATGAAACTGGGTAAATTTTTTCAGCATCTGAAACAGATCATGCTCCTGAACAAGGTGAAGTTTTGATGGATCCTGAAGCTGTTCCCACTGTTTTGTCCTTGATATCCAGTCTGATATCAGTAACATTGACACAACAGCAACCAGATGCTTCTAATTCTGTTCCTGGCAGGACTGCTCTTACAAGTGTAAGCAAGCCTGATGACAGACACTGATAGTCACTAAGGATAGTTGATTCTAGAAGCCGGTGAGTAGATATTCAATTTGGGAGGCATTATTTTGGACACTGTTCTGCCATTCATCCATACCAATCACATTCATTTCTGTCTGTACACCTTTATATAACTCTCCGCGTCAATGCCAAAATTGAACTGTGAAAAAACTCCTAAGTAGAAGTCACTACCTGAAAAGACCATGATGCTAAGAGTTCTAGTTACCCCACATCTCTTCTAACTAATAGTTCCCAGCATGCACCCAGTTCACACAACACCTAACAACTTGATATTTACAACAAACAAAAATAAGTCCTGCTTAGAGAAATGAAAGTGCACAGAGAATTCTATAAAACCACTATTTAAAAAGCAAGGAGCTTACTCCTTTGTAATAAAACAAAATTCAGCATTCTCCCTCACCTAATTATAAGAATATTCATTTGAAAAGAAATTTAGAAGAACATTAAACTGTGATGCTTTTGTAATGGACATAAATGGCAAATGAAACTTGTTAATTTCCCCACCAGCTTTCCCCACTTTCTAAAGGAGCAACTAATGTCAAGCAGGATGTGACAACAAAACTAAGAATGATCTTTCCTTTCCAAAGAAGGTGCTATGAAAATGTTGAATGTTTTTAGAAACAGAAGCTCAGCATCGGTTATCTAGAGAGAAACTGAAAACTCTGGTTTCAAACTGTGCCTGTCTAGACTTAATGTATATTAGTCTTCTCAGCCACTTAACAGCTGCTTCACTGTGAGAGTGGTAATTAAATAACCACAACAGAAAGACAACCAACCACAAAAGACAACACAGGAAACAGAGCAGCTCAGACACGTCAGGTCACCCTCATAGCTTCTATCTGGATGCTTGTCCCTGTGCAAAGCCAGAGCCTGTTATTATTGTGGAAAATGGGCATAGCTGGAAGTGAGATGATTGCTGTGAGCTGAGTAAGGAACATCCAAGTGCCAATCTGAAACCCCCTGCATGCAGGACTCCTTAGTGTTTCAGCTTGTCTTGGTTTACCACATGCTGTGCATCTCTCAGCTGTGCAGGAGTAGCTACTGAAGTCATGCCCAGTTGCCCAGTTCAGCGCACAATTGTGAAAATGACTGTGCAATGGCAAATCCTGAACAAAAGAGGGGTTTTGTTCTGGAAAAAACATTTCTCTGATTGAAACAGCAGGCCTGTACTCCACTATAAACACATTACACAATTTGAGATGGAGAGCTTCTTAGGTACAGGAGCCTGTTACTTGTGACTCATTTAAAGAGCAGGTACAGAAATGCAGGTACTGCTTTTGCAGGATGTGTACCTGTATTTGACATGGTTAATAAAAGGTGCTCCTGAGAAAGAGCTGGGAAAGCTTGCTCTAGATGGTGGTGAAATATATTTCCATAATAGCTTTTATCATGTTCCTATGAGTAGAGCTCAATTTTTGAGTGTGATTACACAAAATAAAGGAACTGGGATGTCAGAAAATACTGTACCACATATATCTGACCGAAATACTGTGTTACAAACATTTAGAAACAAGTGTTTCTGAAATACTTATGTAATAGCCACTAAAATAGCTTTTTTTGTGAAGTATTCTTAAAATGTCAGACAAATTTTCCTCTTAACAATTTTAGCAGTGTATTTTTATCCTCAGGCTATACTGTCTGCAGGCTCTTTTCAGCAGCACCTAGGTATAGACTGGACAAGCCAAGTTGTCCCTTTCAATCACTGCAATGAATCTGTGACTCTTTGCTCTACCCGAGTACTTGGGTAGAACGGATATCACAGTGAGCTCTGGCTACTCATACATAATGTTTCTTTCTGTCTTTAGCCTGTACCTTCACTCACATTCTGGGAAATTGCATGCAAATCATAGAATCATAGAATCATATAATTTAAGGGTTGGAATGGACCTTACAGATCATCTAGTCGCAACCCTCTGCCTTGGGCAGGGACACCTCCTCACTAGGTCAGGTTGCTCAAGGCCTCATCCAGCCTGGCTTTGAACACAGCCAGGGTCGAGGCCGCCACCACATCCCTGGGCAGCCTGTTCCAGTGTCTCACCACCCTTACAGTAAAAAACTTTTTTCTAAATGCTCACAGATGTCAGAAAGGAGATCTCAGCACTCCATACAGGAGCACAGAGTGATTCCTGGATGCTTGGCAGTCCTGTAGCAGTTGGGAAAAATACAGCTCATAGCTTCATAGGCATTTGGGAAAGACATTCCTTAGGGATGCCTCTGATGGAGCTAATGGCATATACTCTAATTCTAGCCCTTGAAACACAAGTAGGAAATCCTGTGAGGTATCTTGATGATTACATTCAATCACATGAGGTACCCTGTAGTCAGTGTGTTAATGTGGACTTCAGGAATTGCCAGGCACTCTGCTTCAAGACAGGACTGAGCCTGATTTCTAAGCCAGATGTCTCTCTTATAAAGCAGTTTTGCTTCCAGGCTGTCATGGTTGTAGTAGTGAGAAAGGACTGTGAGCTTTCCAGCCGCTCATGCACCAGCTTCCACTGAACTCACGAACCACTCCCTAGCCACCATTTTTGTACCAGAAGTATCCAGTGTTGGGGTCCAGGAGTGCACCAGTTGCTTTCTTCAGGACTAATTTCTGTGTTTGTATCTACAAATACATTAAACTTTATTATTTGTGTATGTATATGTATTCTTGGAGCATCAAATACTTGTTCATAGAAGCATCAAACATCTATTTTAAATTTAATGTCCTATTCAGTCATGCAACATCACTGCTTAACACACTTCTGTGGTTGGACTCTGCTCCCTTGATTTCACCCTTGTCAGATCTTAGCTTAAAAAGGCATTCATGTTTTTGTCCTCTAGCCCAGGGAGGCTCTCTGACCCCAATTTCTGTTCTGTTGCTCCCAGAACAAATTCTTTTCCCTGTTCTAGCCCTTGCTGGATGCCTTTGGCTCCTAACTCCCTGACCAACTTTCCCTTCATTAAATCCATCAAGACTGAAAATTGTGCTTTTGACTACCCTTACCTGGGTTAACAAGAATGCAAGTTTCACAGCAAAAGGATTGACAGATGCTAAGAACTGGAGTGTCTGCTTGGGTCCAGCCTGTGAAAAAGAAACTTGACTGTTTGTTTCCGTTGGTGGTACATTTTTAACTTGCACTCTGCATTTATGTATGGGAGATTTTATTTGCAAGAAGGTTTGCATTGATGGAAACTCTCCGATTGAATGAATGCTTGCTCTTTCAAAAGTCATGAAAGGTGTAACTATCTAATCAATTTTCAATTTTGTTTGATTCTTTTCCTTATTTTTGTGAAACTGAAATGTCCATATGGGACATTAGCCATTATGAGGTGATGTCAATGGCCAACTGAGTACCACGATTATTATAAATTATAAAT
>NW_008677798.1:312-13938 GCF_000695815.1 Acanthisitta chloris | reverse complement strand
CCGGCCACATCGGCCCCGGGAAGCGGCCCGAGCTCCGGATCCGGGACGGCCGCCTGAGCCCGGGGTCACGGGCGCAAGGACACGGCATCCGTGCCGGGATACAGCGATTTTCACTTTCGCTACTCGCCCTGTTCCTTTAAATAATAAGGAAATGCCACAGATTTCTTGTAAAGGCAAAGCCAGACTGCTGAAAACGCACTGGCTGCAGACAAAAAATCTGTCCCGCTCTTCTGTCCAGAGTACTTTAACAGACTGAACAATGTTTCTTTTACCCCTCCAAACACCTTCCTGGCATTTTAATTGCCCCATTAGTTTGGCCCTCTGCTCTGACAAGGGGTGTTTGCACTGACAGGTACTTCAACAACATTCTGGCTCTACTGCATTTGTAGCTACTGTGCCCTCCTGGCAGTGCCCAACTCACAGGGTCAAACACACGGCCATGTGAGGAGGGGACATGCTCCCAAACTTGAAGACAGTCAGTCACAAAGCCCCAGATATCCTAATAAATCAGATACTTCCCTATTTTTCTGGGTTTTTTTGGAAGCCTGAGTCATGCAGCTTAGATGAAGATGGGGTGAAAAAGCTTACAAACTGAGTAAATATAGACTCTCCTTTCAGGAAGATCTGGCTAATAGTTCACGCTGAAGGTGAGAGAACTGCTGCCTGGGAGTCCAAGAGTCAAAATGAAGTCTGCACTTTACCACAAGTTTCCTGGTAGGCTCTGGGATCATAGACATGACTGAAAGACCTGAGTGTGACTTTCCCGGTGGGAAGTGCTTCTCCCGATCTGTTCCACCTCAAAGCAGCACAAGTGTCACCATCTTTCAGGCTACCCACACTTTTGCTTTTGCACTTTCTCAGAGCTCCTCCAACCCCAGGGGACTGAGTACCTGAGTCTTCCCCACCCTAAAAGCCACAGCAACCACAGCAGGGATGGACACCCTTGCCAATACACCCTGATTACCTTTGTCCTCAGACCATGCTGGCATTCCCAAGCATCTTAAAGGATGCTCTCAGCCCCGTTGTATCTCTAACACCAGTCTTGCTTCTCCCTTCCTCCATCATCCAATGTGCTGAGAGCAGGATGCTCACCTAGAGGGTGCTCATGAGGGCAGCAGGTGTGGGTTCAGTGCAGTTCTCCAGCAGATGGGATCCAAATCAGCATCTCCTGTAAGGCAGCCTAGCCACCAGGCAGTGAGTGATTGGAGGGTGAATTGCTCTCAACTGCTCCTTTGAAATAGTCCAATCTGGCATTAACTACACCTCATGCAGCTAAAGACACGGAGTGGGCATGAGCACACAGAGACTTAATTTGAACAGTTGCTTAAAAACTGAGCAACTGAGGTCTTGCTGCCTTTGTCACTGAAGCACAGCTGAAATAAACAGGACTAGAAGTCGGTATATGCCCGTTGCCAATATTTTCATAAGCCAGGGAACAGATATATTCTTTTGCAATAAAACCTCTGAACTATGTGGACAAAACACCTCAACAGCCCTTCAGAGTGATCTATGGGAAAAAAGTCCCCTTCCATGCAGGGACTTTGAACTGACCCCACAGGAAGCTCTCGTGCTACTCCAGGAGCAACACTGTTGTGAATGGCACCTGCACAAGCAGGTTGACAGCATCACATCCCGAGCAACTCACCAAGAATTTATTAGTGCTGAATAAATATCTACTTCAATGAATAACTCCCAGCAGCTGCAGAATGAGGTTTCCAGGATACCACAAGTATGGGACAAGCCAGGGGACAGTCCCCTCGAGCCTCAATAGTCTGTTCTTGTTCAGAACAAACGGCAAAGGAAATGACAAGTCAAAATTTGCTCATGGAACCAAGTTTCTACTCAGCATTGAAGCTATCTCTGGTACATCTGTAGAAATGCCTACACAGTAATTCCAGGTAGCACAGCAGTAAAGGCAGAGCATTTCTATGCAGGAGAGAAAACAAACCCAGAAAGCATTGAGTCAGCTGAGTTTACATTTTATAATGGCAGTTTATCAGTGATTTTTGTCTGCACTGAAGCAGCCTACACACAGGCAGACTAGAGTCACTGATGGCACCTCAGCACAGTGTGGCCCTTCTGGAGAACAGCATGTCTCAGAACTGGGTCTCAGAGTGCACAGGCTTCCAAACAGATGTCAGGGTCCACATGAAGATTTCTGAAAGAGGAGCTTCCCTGCACCCTGTTTGTAAACCTCTTTGTTCAGAAACTACACACAGCAAAAGCAGCATGAACACTGCTCCAGTTGGCAAGGGGCTGGCCCAGCCTCATGAGCAACAAGCACATCATGGACAGCACATGCTTACAGACAGTGAGCTGTTCCATCTCACCCCAGAAAGACAAGAAGTTCAAACTTAGTTTGCAAATGTTCCCAAGTATCCATCGCCACTGAGCTCTTACAAAAGTCAAAGGCTATATAAAGAAAAACTACCAGACATTTCTTGATGCAATACCAATTTGCCCCAAGTTAAAAATAAGAAGCTTGGATGTTGTGACATTTCAGTAGAAGTCTGATTAGACACTTGTCTTGCACAACACTGCCTATTCCTTTGAAAAGTCAACCAAAGCAAAAAAAGCTACAGGAATGGGGAAGAAAATGAAGTGGTTTGTATACTTCTGCCAGTGGGAAGAATAGATTTCAAGCACAGGTAGTTGCAGGTATCACTAGCTGTAGAATTTTTTAATAACCATTTGAAAAACTGCTGAACATTCAAGTGCTGAGTTTAGCTCATCACAGAACTTGCATTTAAAGGGAGGTCCTCTGACACCTTCCCATGCTGCTTGGCTGAAAGGAGCCATCAGAGATTCTTAAACTCATAGTTTATATGTTGCACTTGGAACCCTGATTGTTTTATCTTTCTTTACACTATTCATTTGGTCAGCATTTCCAGATTTATTTGTTTTCTTCTACCCATGGGCCATGGTACAAAGCTTGACTGCCCTAGCTCAGGGCATCCATTCCCACTTGCTTCAAATCCTGTGCAGACCAACTATCACAGAATCACAGAATATTCTGAGTTGGAAGGGACCCACAAGGATCACCAAGTCCAACTCCATGACATCCCCAAGAATCACACCATATGCCTGAGAGCATTGTCCAAACACTTCCAACTCTGTCAGACTTGGTGTCACTGTAGTGTGAATCCATTAATTCACTTATCAAGTCTTAATCCATAGTCCTTTCCCTCCTTATTTCTTAAGGTGCTTGTCCCACCTCAGCCATTTTTCACAGGAACTCTTCAAACACGTGCCTATTCTTAGCTACTTTTTTGTACTTGCCCATCATTTGCAGAAAAGAGCAGAGAATCTTCCTATTAACAAAAATGTTCATATACTATAATGCAAAATCTTGCAAGGCTCACCTTACTCTAGAACACTCAAGAGTATCTGTGGCTCTAGATGGAGAAAGCCATGGTGGGATTTTCAATGCAGCACAGAACACAGGTACTCACAGCAGCTAAAACAGCAAGCTGCTGTGTGAAAAGCTCTCAGTCACACGTTCCACAGCTTTGCAGCTCCAGTCCCTCTCACATCCTGTTCTCTCTTACATGAGATGCTTTGTAGCCCTGAGATTAATAGCAGTTATGAGTTCAAAGGCAGTAAATGGAACTACTTCAGTTACTCAAGTCAAATTTTAAGAGATGTCTTCTGAAGTATGCTCACTGCTCAGTCACCATCCACTCCAGGATTAGAACCGACAACATTATCTGAAACTTTGCTCTTCCTTCAATGATTTAATTTACTTTATATAAAACCATGTACTTGTATATACAAGAAAATATTTACACAGGATTACATACACAGAGTCTCAGTACAGATGCTCCCCTTCACAAAACAAATCACACTAAAATCTGTCACATTTTCCTGACAATTTTCAGTCTTAAGACACTAGGTTGGATCTACCTTCTCAGCACAGAACATTTAATTAAAAAAGCTTCTAAAAACCCCCTCCATTTACTGTGTTACATATTAAACATGAATATTTACACATGCAACCACAAACCAGAAAAAGTTATTGTTAAGGCACAATGCTCAATTTAGTACTACTGTGCAATCCTCTAGGTACTAATGTGTAAATAAGCTAGCTCAGCTGAACACCCCTTACTGGTAGCCTGCACTGATCTTTAAAGTTAGTTAAGCATCACAAATGCATACATGACCCATGCCAAGGTCCTGCGATGTGCAGATATATTGTCCAGGAAACCCCCAGACTGCGTAACTGGATTACATGAAACAAAATATCAGGTCCCAGGGCGTAGATGGTTAAATTTCTATTCAGAACACCACAGTAGAAGGAAATGCATACAATTACTAAATTTACAAGTTTAAACAAACATGACTATAAATAAGTCCAGATGAGCTACATTCAGGAAAAGAAGAACGGAAGGGACCAATGGCGTATTTGTGCATGGATTTTCTAAAGACTGTAACATCATATCAAATCTGGTGTTTTCAATAGGCTCCTGTGTGAATTAATTTATTAAAATAAAAGCCACCTGACTCAGCAATTAATGGAGGAGCATTAGGAGAACTAGACATTCTCTTTAGAGACATGCTGAATCTACGCGAGCACTTAGTGGTTTCCTGAAAGACTGCACACATACAAAGAACATGTATATGAACTCTGAGAAGTGTGAGGACTCAAGCCAAGTGCTGCGATTAAGAAGAGCAAAAAATGAGTTAATTGGCAAATACACTTTCTGAATATCGGATGCTCCTGGTATGCACAGGCTTTCGTACACCGTCAGTGTGACAGTAAAAACTGAAATATTTAAAAGGATCCAAGACTAACTTAGGAATCTCCCACGTACAGCACTGAGGGGAGATGAATTTCAAGAAAAAAGATGGAGCACACAAAACGAGAGTACAACTGATAATCCAAGCTGACAATCCAAAATGAGGAATTCAGGCGCGGAGAGTGATCTTCCTCGGTCGCAGTGAGTAGCGTCTTCTTCCTGGGGAATCTGCAGCTTTCCTTTTTTTCCGCAGAACATAAGGATTTTTACTGGTATCAGCATCTGGTGGTGTGACTTCTCCTGGTGGTACAAACATTTGGACACTGCTTTCCTCCTTCGTCTTGCAACCAGCAAAGACTTCTTGCCGCAGTTTGCTGAGCTCCAGGGTTGGTTGCCAAGATAATGCTTGGGAAAAACCTTCTGCTTTTTCTATGAGTGCTGTGAGAGACTGCAAAAACAAACCCAAGTATCTCAGGTTACATGGGAAAAGTAATGGTTACAATGAATGAAATACATTAGGACTCTGACAGGCATGAAAGCTTCAGTGTCTGCAGAGAGAATCCTCAGGGCGGCAGAGGAAGGTTAGGAACAGAGAGTTACCAGCCCAATAGTGACGAGGGTCTGTGCTCAGAAGCCACACAAAGAGCATGCCAAGTTTAAGTGTCCCCTCATGACATCTCTGAGTATCATAGGGACACCACAGCTGATGCCTAAGCAGGTACTGAAGTAATAAACATTACTCTCCATACGAAGCAGTACAGGTCCTCAAAAGACATTGTATTTTTCAGATGCTGCAGGTTCCAATATCCCTGTAAAAAGTATTTCCCATAGCCACAGGGTAATCTTCTTTACTACCATGTGAGGGGAAAATGCTTTACAGATGCAACTTCAGCAGTCCAGACCTTAAGATGTACCTGCCTCAAAAGTACACACACCAATGTTGGTTTTTTGTACAAAACTACAATGAAGATGAGTTAGAACTCCTGTTTTGTGACATACTGTTTATCAGATCAAGAAAATAAAACCATATCCTCTTGGAGCACACAGAGATCTCACCTTCATTGCTCCACTGATCTGTTTGGATGCCACCTCTGCCCGCTGCTTCAGATCTGCGATGCAATCATCTACAGAAAAACATAAAGCCCAAATAAACTTCTGAAACATGACTCCCCCTCACCACCGTTTGCTATCAGAAATCAGACAGAAAAGCACTTGAGTCCCTGTATAAAACTTCAACTTACAACACATCTCTGTCACTATAGCATTGAGGTTGACAGCTTATATGGTTTATCTTACTAGTAGTATTCATTATCCCTCAAAATGCAGTAGTGTCCTGCAGCCTCAACCGTAGCAAGCCATGAAGTTCTTCCCTAGAAAACCTGCAGCTTACACAAAACATGAGACACAAAACCAGTATTGGACATAAAGGAAGAGTCCTAAAGAAATAAATAATAATAAAGATTATTCGTTTTCAAAATTTTTGAGATCATATTGCATTTGATAAAAACCACACAAAAGGAGAATAAACACAACTGTGGAGAAAATGAGATGACAGAAACCCATTTTAAGGAGGGGAAATAAATAATCTTATGCCTCCAATAAGTTCGCTTTGACAATAAAGGCTACTCTTTTCTTCTCACTAAACTTACCAAGCATTAACACTGAAAAGAACCAAGGATAAAAAACATGACCTGCATTAATTCTGCTGTGCTAATAAGGAAAGGAAGAAAAAGCTTTCAGGAACACTGAAGCAGGCAGCAGGTACAGACCACTGGGAGGAACACGACATGTATTTGACTGCAGTAGCAATATAACAAGATCATCAACACAATACATTTTTTGATGACTAATTTACAAGCAATAATAATTCTTTGTTCAAGAGTTAAACTCTAAGCTATCATAGTACTATGTCCACAAAACTTAAAATGAGCAGAAGAGAGAGCTTCTGGGAACTGAGAAGCCTCATCTCCACTACTACTGGATTTCTGTAGGGTTTCACCAGTGCCTGCAGTAGGACACGGTGTTAGTTGGTGCACACACCCCTAAACCCTGTCAGGGTTAAACACAGCATTCTGCTTTGAAGTCAGTCTCATTAGTGCTACTGGAGATAATTTAAGTCAATCACTGTATTCTAGCACAAGGTTGACAGTGATCCCTGCTGAAATGTGGTAAACAGCAAGAGACAGCGTTTGTTAAACTGTCCCCGTGCCCAATGCGCTGATCAGACATGGTTTAGGAACACGTGACCCATGTATGAACCTGAATAGTAAAATGCACCATCATTCAGTTTGGAAGACTAAGCAGTCCAACAGCAGCCTCTTTAAACACAGCACAGGGGCCTACAGAAGGACATTCTCTAAAAGAAGGATATGTCCATAATGAAGCTTCCTTACACTAGAGTATTGGGATGAGAAGACTGGTGATCCCATGAAATGGCAAGGAAGGAGTTAAGTAAAAGTAGAAATAGTCATTTGGATTATTATACAGAAAGAGTGACACACAGTTAAAGAAATTTGCCTGCAGGAGTTCAGCTTGACATAGATGGCATTATATTCTTCAGCATTCAAGGCTTTCCAAAACATAGGGAAATGAAAAAAGGAAATGAAAGGTATTGAGTAATCTAAACATTTTTGGTTTCTGGCCACTGTACTTGCTAAACTGGGATACACAAACTTCCCAAAGACTACATAATGCTAAAATTCAGCACAAACTCCATCCTATCCTTGCTACAACTTTGCTGTTACCAAACCTAAAAAGGCAATACCATAGTGCAAGCTGTTATTAACTTACAAGAAGTAGTTCATTAGCATCAGAAAAGCATAGATCTGGATACTAGAAACCAAAAGGAACTCAGATATGCAGTGACATTTTATTGCTCCCACTAGCTGCTTTGCTGCACAGGCTGGCATTTCTGGAAGCAATGCCTCCTGTTTACAAAGAGGAAATGATGCCTAGAATGAAGTCAGATCAGCAGGGTAAGAACTACAAGATTAAGCTCAGCTTCTCAAGCTTTTAGCACCACTGCTTGTTACACCAGCTTTACATCATGTGCAGTAACCCACAGTGAGGGTTCTGTAACCAGTCTGTACAACACAGAACTGCACTGGTACATTCTGTCATTTTTCAATACTTAACAACAGGCAACACAAAACTTTCAATTTCTTAAGGCCAGCCTAAAAAAGGCACATTCCAATCAGCCACTGCAAAATCCACCACTTTCTCCCAAGGAGTCTGTACAAAGCATCTTTCAAAAGCATGCAGCAAACTTGTGACCTCGTTTGCATTTCAGTTTCTTCATTAACCCTTACAAATGACACAGGCAGGATAAAAGTTGGGACCTACTTTGCAAGTTAGGAGAGTGAACATTGCAATCACTAAGTACTACACAACTGCTTTCAATTCCCTGGAGAAACTGACTGATTAGGAAGAGAGATTGAAGCATTTCTAATATTCCTTTTAAGGAACACAAGAATGGTCAAAGTATAATGTCAGTGATCCATCCAGTTCCCCATCTGGCCTCCAGCAGTGGTGAAGGAGAGAAGTAAGGAAACCTACTGAGGGTAGCTCTGTGACAATTTCTACACAACACACACACAAAACAGCCAGATTTGGCCTTTAAGTACATGCCTAAGTGCAGGCAGCACTTAGAACAAGAGAAATGAACACAATAAAACTGAGGCAGCAACACATTCATTTATGACAAACTTCTAGCTATTTTAGTTAATTGTTTAAACAGTCAATAATTTTAAACAAGTTTAAAGAAAGAAAACTTCTTCAACATTTACAGCTAGCCAGTAAGTAGGCAGTAGAGTTTCCTCAGTACAGGTGCCCTCCCCATGGTATCTTTACCTTGAGATGGCTGAGGCCTTATCTCTTCTGTTGTTACCACAGGCTGGTAGAGCTTCTGCATATTAAAAAATACACACATAGCAGTCAGATCAACAGAGGTGGTGGTGGAATTATTTAGATCAATAATGTATTAAGACGTGCAGTTCACAGACACTCAGTTATTGAACATAGTGTTCTGGTCAACACAGTTATGTTCACTGTAAACACATCTCCAAAATCTGCTTTAGCTTGCAGAATTCTAATTATCAAAGCATGAGAACTGAAATCCAGACATTCTGGAAGAAGCATTGCCACCTGCTGCACGACTAAGGAAAGTGAGCTCTCTGGCCTCTACGGAGCCATGCACAAAACCAGAGCTTTCACAGAGGCACAAACTCCAACAAAGGGGACATTAAGACAGAAAGCTAAGAAAAACAAAACTACTTAAAGGACTATATTCTAGCCCTGTAACTACTTGTGCAAAAGTAAGAACACTCTGCTTCACAACCTGTGAGTCTTGTGACTTGACATCAGTTAAGTGTGACATGAAGTAAATGAACACTAAATATAACTAATAGTTATATTAAAGGTGGAATTAGAATTAACTAACAGGGAAGAAGGAAACAAAGCAAATATCATAGAATCATAAAATTTTAGGGGTTGGAATGGACCTTACAGATCATCTAGTCCCAATCCACTCTGCCATGGGCAGGGACACCACTCCACTAGATCAGGTTACTCATCCAGCCTGGCTTTGAACACTGCCAGGGTTGGGCATCCAATACTTCCCTGGGCAACCTGTTTCAGTGTCTCACCACCCTCACAGGAAAACACTTTTCTACTATCTCACCTAAATACCCCCTCCTTCAATTTGAAGCTGTTACCCCTTGTCCTATCACTGCAGGTCCTAACACAGAGTCCCTCTCCAGCTCCCCTGTAGCCCCTTCAGATACTGAAAGGTTGCTCTGAGGTCTCCATGTAGTCTTCTCTTCTCCAGGCTGAACAGACCCAACTTCCTTAGCCTGTCCTCATAGGGGAGATGCTCCAGTCCTCTTACCAACTGTGTGGCCTCCTCTGGACTTGCTCCAAAAAGGTATGGGAATAAAAGTTGTATCATCTGCAAGTTAGTGTTCTCCACTTCAGCAGCTGTCCCTCAAACTTCTTCAAGCAAAAGCAAGTAGGAGGAAGGTTCATTATTCCTCTATGTAGTCTTACCAGAGAAAAATTTTCACAGTTCATACACCTTCTTAGCAAGTTTACAGTAATAGCTCCAAGCAGAAGAACAAACACTGCTTGCATTAGCCTCAAACACTACAGAACATATTGACTGAAAATCCACAGGATGATCTCTTGCTTTGGCAATTATAGGAGAAACACTACAATAAATGAGTGGTTCTCTCCAGATAAACCACATCTTCACAGTTGCTCTTTATGTCTACGAAAAGATGCATCACAGGATTAGCTAGGGTCAAGGAAGAAAGTAAAAATCCTCAACCAAAAGCAGATAAACCACTAGTACTTTTGCAGAAGTGGGTGAGAGAAGGGAAAAAGACATTTCATTTACAGAGAAAAAATAAAGTTTCTGTATTTCTTACATGTATTTCTATATACTCTTATGGAGATAAACTTTCTATACTTTGCATATAGGAAGCATATGTATACAGAAAGTGTAGAGTGTATATTTCTTCACTTTTAATTAAAATAATCATCTGGTGGTGGTGGTTTAAAATTTGAAGAGATCAGCAAGAGGAAAAAAGGCAATGTGAGAGGCATCCTAAATAACTAATCCACAGTGGGACTCAGGGAACAGAGCTTTCTATTTGCAGAAAGATTAAAAGGTCTTGATAAATCTTGGTGTTAGGCACTAGAATATTTTATTCCAGTTGATTTTTTTGGTTTGCTTTACCTGCTTGATGTACTGATAAAACAGAGAACACAAAGGGCAATATACACTAGAAAAATCTATCAGGTGTAAGACAAATATGTACCCATGTGCTTTTCCTTACTGTAAATCATCTCTTCCTGGCTAACCTATAGAATTAATGTTTGTCAGTTTTAGAACTCAGAAATCCAATGCTGGCTCTTAACTTTCTAAAAATATCCCTGTCTTCTTTCCTACAGAACAGTTGAAGTTGGAAAGGGTCTCTCAATACCCTACTGAAAGTAGGGCCAACTAGAGCAGGTTGCTCAGAGCCCCATCCAGTCAACTTTTGAGTATCTCTTTGAAACTCTCCAAGGCTGAAGACTCCACAGACTCACTGGGCAACTTTGCCTCTAGTCCTTTTTTTTTTCCAAAGAAATATATCTCCTAACTAATCAGGAGGCAAGCAAAAGGCAGGCCTTATCTAACTGCAGGGAATGAATCCAGCAACCAAGGACATGATTAGATTGTTTAATGTCAGTAATCACTTTGCACCGAGTGTCAAAAAACTAAACTCCCCAGAAATTACTGCACTTATTCATTAATCCACACTGCCTACTTCCTCCTTTCTTTACTTAAAGTACTTACTCGATGCAGTTACGAGCTCAAAAAAAGGGCTTCAAAGTCACCTTTTTTTTTAGCAGTGATATACTGCACACGGTACTATCTAATGTATGTAGTCTAACATTTAATAATTCAACCAGTCTTCAGGCAAGGACTTCAGAAACTCCGGATGTGACAAGATAAACAGGTGCCTATTGGCTTCTAAGTCATAAGTCACCACATTGGAGCAATCCCTAAGTAACTTGCTGAACTGTGCTGCACACCAGACTCAGTCACAAGCACAGTGCTTTGTAGCAACCCTCATTTTACCAAAAAGCCAATTAATACAAAAAACCAATCCCATTATATGACAAAGAATCACAGGAAGGAGCTTAAAGGTCGACACTGGATGATTTAGTCCTTCAAGTTAGACATGGTCAGCAGCTACTGTATGCAGAGGTTTTCTGAAAATGTTAGGTTACTCACCAACATCTCTTGCTCAGCTTTCATGGTTTGGGTAGCACAGACCAGTATCTTTTTGGGCCACTGTTTACGCATTAGTGCTGTCTCTACTATTAGTTCATCAAATTGATCTTCGAGAACTTTAATGTCAGAGCCTAAAAATGACAAAGTTATTGCAGGAATTCTCCTAAGGTTTTTTTTTTTACATTTAAGACAAAGTTATACGGGGAAAAAATTATTTCTGAAATAAAAAACCATGCATGAGTATCAACAAAGATGTGTCTTGTCTCTCCTTGTTAAGGCAATATAGAAATTGATGTTGGCCAGTTAACTTGAAGCAAACAAACTAAGGGGCAGGAGGTGAGGGAGGTGGAGAACCATCTGGAGAAAAAAATTTAAAATTAATTTCTTTATGAACTCTGAATCTATGAAGAAAGTCTTGTAAAGAAATGGCTATCCTTTGAGGCAATGTGTTTTCCACCTGAAGAAAAGCAATGAAAGATGCAGCAAGAAAAGTGGTTTATCTGTGTAATTTACAGGCATTAAACAAACTCCAGCTCTACAAACAGTAATTTGAGGCCTAACTGATTTTATACCACATAGGGCACAAATATGCAGTTTAATATGACAATACTCAAAACCACCTTAATGAAACTTCCTGGAAATACTCTGCATCCTGACAACACCTGCAATTACTAGTCATAACCAGTTTGCAAATACCAAGCATGCCTGCTTCCAACACCTGAGGCCTAAGAGAGTACGTGGTAGGAGCTAATTTTCATAGCTTGTTTTTCCCAATGGCAGGGTCAGACTAACTACCCAGAACATATTTTCACCCATGAACTGGTGGTTTTGCTGCTGTTGCTCTACTAAGGTACTTAGTTTCTCCAAGGTTGCAATTAAACTTAATTTTAAAAGCTTAAGATACTATTTTAAAATCAGTCTCAAAATTTAGACAAGGAAATGTCTACACTTTCCTGCCATCACAGCATCATTACAGACTGCAAAAAGAATAAGTGCTATAGAAGAAAGTAAAATGAACTGCTCAAATCTTATATTCCAGCTGTGCATAGCTCAAAGCAGTGCATGCTTTTTCACCTGCACTCTCCTACAATTTTTGTCCCCCATTGGAGATTTGAAAAGTTCACAACAGTCTTGTGGTTTTGTTTTTTAATTTAATTTCGCAAACTCCTTCCCATTTAAATTCATTGTTCTCATTAAGGTGTTGAGCACAACTTGCAAGCCATGAAGTGTTTTCAATCCAGGGCTAAAGAATGGATTTTGAGCACCCTCTTTGGGTCAGTCTGTGCAGAATCAGGTGATTGCAAACCTCAGAAAGGCAAAATCAAGGTTTTAGGAGTTTGTGACTTTTTGTTGTTTGTTTCAGGATCACCATGAGATCACTTAAGCACAGACAGGCAAGACTTGAGCCAGTGGTCAGCATAAACACAGAAGGCACAAACCCCCAGATCTCTTGGTCATTCAAACTAGATCAGAGACAGGCACATGAGTAAATTTAGACAAAGCTCAATACAGTCCTTACACCTGCCTCATGCCAGCTGCAGTCAGGGTACAGCATCTCAGCTTAGCATTTTGTGTCACGAGGCCAACACTACAAGTGACCTTGTAATCAAAGGTGTGGGAGCTTTATCATTCTAGAACTACAACTGCAGAAGCTTCATGGAACAGTTTCAGTTGGAAGGTGATCTAGTCCAAGGCCCCTGCAATAAGTAGGAACATCTTCACTAGATCATATTGCTCAGAGCTTCTTGACCAAAAATCAGTTCAAGGAGATTTTTCTCCATAGTTAGTTCAATCTCTCTGTATTTTCAGCTTTGTCTAACTGTGAAAAGCATCAAGTTGCAGGCAAAGAGCACCTTATGTTAACTCAGGTGAGCAAATGATCCACACTAAGATATTCTTTGGACAGCCCTCTACCAAGAATCTCCACTACCATTATTCAAAAGGCAGTAATTATAAACATATTGTGAATATTACATATATTTTATATATATTCCATATAGTTTTATGTATTACATGTACTTTTATATATTACATATACAGCAATATTATACAGCAATAATTTTAAACACTAAATTTGCATATTAAATAGCAGCAACAAACAATCTCCTAGGC
>NW_008677798.1:0-281 GCF_000695815.1 Acanthisitta chloris | reverse complement strand
CCCTAACTGGGCTGGGAGCTGCCCTCACAGAAGAGCTTGCACTGTGTTCCTGAGGGCTGGAAGGGCCCTCAGGAGGTGCCTCAAGCCTCCTGCACACAGCGGGGTCAGCACCCAGTTCAAACCAGTTTACCCAGACACACGTGCCTCCAGAAGCGCTGGAAGCTGCACAAGCCCTCGGGACAGCCTTTTCCAAGGCTCGGTTATCCTAATAACGATCTTTGACTTCCTTATATCAACTCAGAAACCTCCCTTTTCAACCTGGCCCTCGCCTCGGGGGAAAA
>NW_008677797.1:0-15394 GCF_000695815.1 Acanthisitta chloris | reverse complement strand
ACCCTCAAAAAAAACCCAGACCCAACATCCACTCCTGCAAGGCGAGGGGGAAGTTGTACCGTTGGAAAAATTGTGAATTTCTCCGACTTTAAGCCAGCGCAGCAAATTTCGGTGCTGCCTGTTCGCACGAGCTGTTTCCTGTGCTTTCATCTCCTTTTCCAAGAGCCACTCCAGCTTCAGCTCCTGCTCTGCGACTCACATTTTCAGCACGACCGGCGGCAGGAATTTGTAAAAAGAAATAATTAAATAAAGAGCGGGTTTGTGTCTGTGCGTGCTTAGTATTTTTTTTTTTCCCTTCCTTAAGAAAAAAAAATAATAAAATCCTGGAGTAAATATTCCATCAGCTGCTAACTAATCACAGCCATTTAGGGAGTGCTAATTAAGACCATTCGCGGTGAACATTGTTCGGGGAGGTATAAATTTCATTTGTGCCTTTCTGTTTGATTTTGGGGGGAGGGAGGAGAAGGTCTGGGAGTTGTTACACTCAATAAAGGGACCAACTTCCCAACTCTCCTGGGTTTTCCTGGACCCTCCCACTGCCCGAAGGGAGCAGTTCACCCTCCCAGAGTGCCAGGCTGGAACTGGGCACCAGTAACACCCAATCCATGGCACTGTCCCCGTCTCTGGTCTAGGGGTGATGGGGGTCGCTTTGACCTAATTTTTCCTGTGTTTTTTGGACAGCACTTGCAGAGACACTTCCTCCTCCTGCTCCTCCTTGCACTGTCAGGGATCACATTGCCATCAGTATTTCCACCGAGGCCACCAGAAAAGCCCATGGGCTGTCACAGAATGGTGTTCCCCTGAAATGGTTGGGCTTTCTCTTCTCACTTGCAAATTCAGGGATGGAGCACATCCCCTGCAGTACATTTTGGGAAGACAACCCTTGGGGTTTGCAGTCCAAGGGCTCAGCTCTGCTCATGGATGTCCAGCAAGCTGGGAGTGCTCACAATCCCTTTCCTTGGCCACAACCTTCCCTGCTCCTCTGCTGTGCTCCTCTCCACCTTCAGCCTCCAAAGAGCAGCTCAGAGAACACTTCCAGCTGCAGTTTCCAAGATGCCAAGGGGTGGACTCAGCAAAGCAGCACTGGACTGTTGTTTGGGGGGGGTTAATTCTGTTTTCTAAATAAGAACAGCCAACTTGGAATGTGCTTCTGGCAAGGAAAGGTCTGTTTGTGAGCTCCTGTTTTCACAGGGAAAGGTTTGCTACTTCAAAGGGGCTGGAACATGTAAATAGTTCATCACTTTGTACAGGAAGATTTTTGGAGTCAATTAAAAACTCTTAATATCAGCTTTTAAGATGTGACTTCTAAAAGCCTACAGAGCATCAAAAGTAAAATAAGGTTAGGAAAACAAGATTCTGTTGGTCTCCACTTGATTTTCCACAAAGTATTTCAGTTTGGGAACAGTTTCTGTATCTTTCTAGCCCAGCAAGAGAAGAGACTATTTGGATCTCCAAGAGGAGATCCCCTCTTAACCCACTGCAGATTTGGCCAAAATTTACTACGATTTTAGAGGCATTTTAACAGAGCATCTAACAACTTCCTCCTGCCTTGAATTCTGAATGGATAAAGCGACACCAGTCAAAATCTTCATCCTTTTAATGTGCTTCCAGTGACTCTCCCTCTGCTTTCCAGGTTTGTGGAATACTCTAACTGCATTTTCCCAAGTGTTTCTGTGCTGCCAGAAGGTCTAGAAATCTACTGGTGGAAGGTAACACAGAAAAGAGAGCTGAGATTCCTCACTGCATCAGGACACTGATAATTGAGGACCTGAGAAAAGCAACAAATCACCTGAGCAGTTTCTGTACCTCATCTCTGTACCTAATGACATGAGTTGCAGGTGAGGATTTTTCTAGACTTGGGGCATGCAAAACATCTCCCCCCTTGTGTGGATTCTTGTCCAGGAAGGGTAGGGCTCCTGCCACACTAGGAACATTAAAAGTTGGCATCAGTGAGCTCATATCCATTTTACAGCATCTAGGGGAAAAAAACTCAACCAAAAACCACAACAAGAGTTGAGCACTCAACAGGTTTTAGCACTGAGGGATGATCTCACCTCCAGGCATCACATCCACAAGAGGCCAACCCTTGTCTGCAGAGCAGATTCTGTTGGACCTAACGAGGCACGAATGGAAAAGGAGGATTTTTCTAGACTTGGAGCCTTCAAAGCATCTCACCCTTGTGTGAGATTCTGTTGGACCTAACGAGGCACGAGTGGAAAAGGAGGTTTTTTCTAGACTTGGGGCCTTCAAAGCATCTCACCCTTGTGTAGATTCTGGTCTAGGAAGGCTCCTGCCACACTAGGAACGTTAAAAGGGTCTGTCCTCATTTTCATTAGGGAGAAAATTGGCATCTCAGCTCCTCAAGGATAACATGCCATCACCTGATTCCCTCCTGGGGCCATTCCGAGAGCCTCCACCCTCCCACACAATGGGGTTTATCTCAGAGCTTGTTCCTGCCCCTCCCTCTGTCTACACCTTCAGGTAGCCCATTAGGGAGGCTCTGATACTCAAACCCAGTAGGAAAGCATCCAGGTCACTCAGCCTCTGCACTCAGAGGGCCAAGTGCAACCTCAGAGCCATGTCCTGACCCAAGGGAGTGTGTGCCCTGGTCCAAGGGCTGCTTCTGCCTCAGCTCAAGTCCAAGTCCCAGGCTTGATGCCATAATCCTTACATGAAAGGGTCAGAATTGATGATGATAAACTTCCCTCCCAGCCAAAACAAATCTCTGAACCTCCAAGGAAATCCACCATCCTCTGGCAAGGGCCAGGCCCAGAATTTCTGACATGCAACAATGCCTGGCTGCAAAATGGCCAGGGGAGAGCCTGAGGAGCTCTGAAATCATCTCTGCTTGCTTGGGAGGTTCAACCAGCCACGTTGGCACTGCCTGGGAGCCACAGACCACAAGAGTGGAATGCTGGGGACAACCCAGAGCAGATATGCTCCGAAAGGGTTTAAAGTTAACATCACTGTGCTAAAAAGGAAGAGAGGAATGAAAGGGACCAACTCAAGGCACTTCATGTGGCTTTTCAGCATGGTAAAAGCCAATGTGGTTTTCCTTGAACATGCTAAAAGTGTTGTGCAACTCAGCCTGCTCAGCAGGCCCAAGGTGGGGATGGCAGGAGCTGCTGCAAGTCAGGACTGAAGCACCTGAGCAGAGCTGTGTGGGAGGCAGGGCCTGGAGGGGCAGCAGAGCAGAGAGCAGGAGCTGGCAGGGATTAATCCAGCAGCTCAGACAGGGTCTGAGTGCAGCAGCTCAGGGCCATTAACTTGTTGCTTTCTGAACAGCATCAAGAGGACTGGAAACAAAAGCATGTCTGCCCAGCATGGGCCCTGCTGAGTGATTGCTCAAACACTCCAGCAGAGTGAAGAGCATGAAGACAGGCCAAGAGCCACTTCAATGGCTCCAGGCTCACAGGGCTGCAAGTTTTTGCACAAAGCCTTAAGTCAAAACCAGGCAGGCAACTGGGATGGAGCCTGGAAAATGGAGACAAATAAAAGACTAGCCTTCATATTCTCCCGTTCAGGAGCTGAAATTTAAAGGGAAGTCCATCCACTTTCCATAAATCCTGTTTCTAATTAGACCCATATTTCCCAGCACTGCTTACAAGCCTTTGGATGATTAATAAGGCATTTTCCAAATGACTCTAATTCACACTAATTATGCTGCTTGTTTACCCCAGCCAATAATTTTTCTTCCAGGGAGATAAAGCTATCCTGGGAGGAGGTTTTCCCCCAGGGCCCAAGAGGGAAAGGACCCCAGGGAGCTGCCTAAGGGCCAGGAACACACAGGGGTCTGTCAGGGGCAGTGACAGAGCTGCTTACACGAGTCACATCACATCCCACACTCCCAGGACTCAGCCTGACTCTGGCCTGGGTAGGCTGAGGAGACAGGACCTTGCTCAGCTGCTGCCACAGGCCTTGAGGTGTGTTTTGCCTAGTCCTTGCCTGAGGCCTCAGCCTTGCCAGGGAACTTTGTAGGTTTAGCAGAAAAACACAGGAGCAACTGTCTAATTTCTGGGGTGGGTCAGGCTCGTGCCAGGCAGAAGGAAAATGTGTTTTGGAAAAGAGAAGCTTTACCCCCTTCTGTTCCATCCCCAGACGTTGAAAAGGCTCTTGGCCCTTTGGAAAATAGAGTACAACAAACAGAACAAGAATTCTCTGCCCAGTTATGTGATTCCCTTTCAACAGTACTTAAGAGAGACAGATACATACAAAAAGGCAATGGTGCATTCCCATTCCCAGCCCAGCACTGTGTGCTGGGAGTGGATTCCCTGGGCCACCTTTCTCAGGAAAGGCTGCAATGTCCCAGCCTGGGCAGCAGACAAAGCAATACCTGCAGGGTGACAGAGTGATGTGGCAGTTAGGAACCAGCAGAGCATTGCCCCATCCCCTTCCAACGCTTCCCACATCAGGATGTTCCTGGTCCATCTCTCCAGGGCTGCTGCAGACACTCCAAAGGCAGCAATGACACTTCCTCAGCTTTTCACCCTTTCTCCTCTGGCCCAGGACAGCAGTTATTTCATAACCTACATGTGTCTCTAGAGCTGACAGTTGCTCTTGGGCAACTGCAAGCTACAAACACAAGTGTCAGCTAACAAAACACACAGGAACTGCTCTTCAGCCACTGGTGCTCACACAACAGACCTTGCTGCTCCATGAGCTAAAGGCAGGAGATACCAACCAAGGCTTTCAATGGTGAGGGCAGGCACTTGTGAGACCCATAACAGCACAAAAAAAGTAAACTGTAGTTACCTAACAGTGGCCCAAATCCTTCAGATCAGGTGTGCAGAAGCATGTGATGTTCTGTGCAGGCTGATTTATATGACCCAAACCAGCACTGAAAAGCATGAGCACAAAATTTATTCTAATCCCTGTTGTACCACACCCTGAAAACAACAATGGGAAACAAGCTGAGATAAAAGATATTGGCTGTCAAAGGTGGGGAAATACCTTCAGAAAGCCACAGTGTTGGCTTCCTCTGAGACATAAGGAGTGGGAGAAATTCTGCTGCACATTTCAGATCAAAGACAGCTGTCTTGTCTGCCTGGGTTTAGCACATCACTGTGACAGGGCAGTTTGTGACCTGGGGGCTGTAGCCAGCAGAAAAAGCAGGTAATTAAGTTATAAACCCTGGTCCCATGAGTTGCTTTGGATCCTCTGCACTCTGGAGGTGCCTCAAAACTGGCACTAGCCCCAAATCTTTGAAAACCTGAACCCAAGAGGAATTTATGGCACCTGAGCTATAATGTGCTGGTTCCCTGGATGGACAGCCCTGGGGACAGTGAGGGCAAGGCAGCAGCATCTGCTTTCTTCCCAGGTTATCTGCACACCTTGAGGCATCCAGGGGGAATTGGCACAGAGGAACTCACATGGTCTCAGTTCCTGCTCTCCACTGATGTATTTTAACTCGTGGATTGGCACAAAGCTGAATGACTAGAAGAGAGTTGCATGAGATGAGCTGGCCAAGGGATTCCTATCAGTGACCAGTGGCAGAGAAGAGATTTATCCTTTGTGTGGCTTCTGTTTCCAAGACATAAGTAGACATGGAGAGGTAAGGCTGAAGATCTTCTGCTTCCTGTGGAAATGCAGAGGATGAACGACTCACTGCTCGACTTGCTCAGCTGCTGCAGGACACCATGACCAGTTCTTAAGTTGTTAAAACCATAAATAATTAAAAACAAGACTCAGACCAGCAGCAAGACACCTAAAATGGTCACATCTTATGGCCACATCTTGGTCTGCCCTTAGGGTGTTCATCCTTAGCAAAACTCACTCGCTGTCAGGCACTGTGCAAGGCACTGAGCTCCTGGGTGTGCAGAGCTCCTTCAGACCACATCCCACCAGGAGGAGACAGGCTGTGCATGGCCATGGGGAGGCTCCAGCCCCAGGTCAGCCCCGTGGGTCAGTGCTGAGGGGTGAGAGGTCTGCGGTACTTGCACTGGATCCACACCCGATACATCGTCACCTGCTTCCCGCGGTTCACCTGCAGGCGACGGTCAACCAGGTTCTGGATCTTCTCCAGCCCAGCTGTGGTGAAGAGATGATCCAGTTCATCTGGAAGCAGAGAGGAGGGGACTGAGGAGCCATAGCTTTCATTCAAGTGACACCTGCTCACACTGAGGGCTAAGCTGACAGAAGGGCCAGAGGAAAGTCACGGCCTTGCCTGGCAGGGGAGTGATCCCACAGGACTTAACTGCTGTGCTAGGGGTTCTAACATCACAGTTCCTTGATGAGTTCCCTCCTAGCAGGGAAGGAAAGAATTATTTGGAGGACAACTAGCATTGCAGAGACTTGACAAAGAGAATAGCAGCAGTTTCAGACATAGGTATTGCCTCTAGGAACTGAGCATCTTGTGGCAAGTAGGGACAGGTCCATTCCTTCCCTTTCCCCCCTCTAGAGGAATTTCAGAGTTTCCAGGAGCAAAGAACAGCACCAGACCTAAGCTTTTAAATGGTGGCAGTAAGATCTGTGCTGTAGAGGCTGGGGGGGAATGGGATTCATTAAGGTTAAGTTTGGGGAAAAAAAAAAATCCTTCAAAACCACACCCTGTTGGGGCCCAATCAAAGCACTGGGAACCCTCAGGCTCCAACACTTCCAGGGGCAGGTTATTCCTGACCCAGCAAAGAAGTCTCACCATGCCCCAGCACACAGGCCCTGGGCAAAGCCAGCCTGAGTCCTGCTGAGCAGCAGAGTTTGCTCCCTGGCAGCCTGGGAGCATGTGGTGTGTGTGGAGTTTCTGTAGGAAAGGGCTGGCAGGTCCCAGCTTGTGCTCCTTTATCAGATGATTCCATCCTGGAGTGTTTGCCAAACATGCACTAGACATGAATTTTGTTGTGACAAATAAGATTTGTGCACTGGGGAAAGGAACAGCTCCATGCAGTTCTGCCACTGCTCTCAGCTGACCATGCAGAGGGGCCCAAGGTAGAGGGACTGGAGGTGCAACTGGTGATAAACTGGGAGAGTGACAAATCCCCTGCTAACACCAAGCAGCAGCAGGAGTGGAGAGGCTGCCTCAGCTCCATGCTGAGCCACACCCTTGGATTTCCTCATAGGAGAGGAAGAAAGTTGAGGGAAGTTCCTCCAAGTGGTGTCCATCTCTCTCCATCACCAGCAGAGAGCTCCTCCACTCCCACCCCTGCCAGGGCAGCAAACACAGCAGTCTCTCTCCAAAAGGATTTTCCACTAAGGAAAAAAAAATCCTGTGCAATTAGGAGACACTTAACACTTCACACTGCTCGAAGAAGGGCTGGAAAGATAGTGGGGCCAAACTTGAGGGAACAGGGACAAGAAGTGGTGAGGAGTGTCAGAGGGATGTGTTTGGGGAGGCAGAGGGATGTGCTGGATGGGCAGAGGGATGTGTTGGATGGGCAGAGGGATGTGTTGGAGGGGCAGAGGGATGTGTTGGAGGGGCAGAGGGATGTTTCTAGCTTCCTACCTTGTGTGAAGAAGTAGACTCTGGTGCCATCACCTCTCACATAGAAGTTATCAGACAGACATTGGCCTGAGGACAAAAGAGATTTAAACAGTCACCAACTACCATTTAATCTTGTAAAAATCAACTGCCAGCCACCAGCAGGCTCTTCTCCAGCACAGGGAGCTAATGAGCTGCTCCAAACAGAGAGGCATCATCTGCTGGTGACCTGCAGCAGTGCCCAGGGGAGGAGGAGATACCTCTCTTGAAGCGAAGCTGTGCCAGGTCATATCTGCCGTAGTCTCGTAGGAGCATCACTCCCCCTGGCTTCAGCAGGCGACTCAGTCTGCTCACAGCACACTGCATCCTGGGCAGGGACAGAGCAGGAGTGTCCAGCAGCCTGCAAAAGGCTTGTTTCCACCCAAACAGGAGGTATAAACTCTGTGTATGGGTATCTGTGCTTTGACTTCCCCCTGAGCTGCAGCGAGCTCTATCAGTCAGGTGGGTTGGTTTTATTTGGCTGGTTTAGCTCTGACACTCCCTGATTCTGCTTTTTTTTTCAAGGATGACAGCCTGTCACAGCAGGGATTAACTGCTCTCCTTACTGATTACAAGAGGATCTCCAATGGTTTCTGGAAAACCATAAGGGAGCGTGAAGAAAAATGCTGTGAAACACAACTGAAGGGAACAAAAAAAAGACACTAAGGGAGGCTGTAACAGCTGTCACACTCAGATCACAGCACTTGTCTTCTGAAGCTGTCCCCTCCCTTCCTGCCACCTCCCATGTGAGAAATTCATCCCCACTTTGAGCCTGAAAATGGAGCAGAAACTTTCCCAAACAGGTGCTGAGTGCTGAGTGTGGCTGAGGCTCAGAACAGGTGAGCACAGCAAGGCATCACCTGCAGCCACTCAGCCCTTCAGCATCCCCCTGTCCTCTGCCAGGGCTGGGTACAACACAAAGGACCCCAGGAATCTGCAAAGGACCTGCAAACTCCATTTGCAGAGGCTTCATGGAAAACTGGACCAGACACAGAGCAAACTTCACTGCTCCTTGCTAGGAGACTACCCAAGAGCTCCAGTTGTAGCTGCATTAGCTTCTGCAACCAGAAGGGATTATTAAAACTTACTTGTCTGGGAGAATGGCTGAGAGGACAAAGATAAGAACAACAACATCAAGACTCTCCTCTGGCATTGGGAAAGGACTTTGGTCATTGCACAGGTCGTGGACGAAGGCAAAGCAGCGAGAGGAATCGTATTCTGCATTGCTCTGTGTTGGAGGGGACAGAAATGAGCAGTGTTAGCAGCAGTCCCTGATCTCAGTATGGTCTGCACATGGGGTCAAGGAGCTTCTCTGGTCAGGTGAGGAATAGTAGGGGTGAAATGTGACCCACAGGAGATTTACCAAGAGCTTTGGTCTTGTTACAGTCAGACAATGAGCACTGCCAAAGTCCCAAACTGGATTCAGGCTTTGTGGCAATTTAAGGTCAGATTTTCCACTAACAGTGCTAACAAGTGAGGGATTTACGTTGCCAAATTGGAAGTCTTTACATAAGGGAGAGCATCAGGGCCCCTCTCTGCATCACTGACACCCAGATTCATCTCACCTGCACCCCCAAATTAAACCTGGCTGCCTCTTAAAAACCACATCTAGACTTGGTTTAGAAGGTGTGTGTTCTTCTGGAGCTGCTGCATGGATTGCAGGAGCCTCCACAAACAGTGCCTGTGTCACCTTTAAGAGGATGACATGGATGCTGTGCTCCTCTCTCAGCTCTGACTGCATTGTATTCTCAGTTCTGCTCTGACCTGAAATCTGTCAGCAGCATTTGTCCTCTGACTAATCCCAACCTCCTGCTGCACAAACCTCCTCAGCTGCGGGTGCAGAAACAACCAGACCACGTTCCCAGAAGTGCAGTGCCAGTAACACACACACACACACACACACAAACCCCAAACAGCTTCAGTTCCTGTTAAAAAGTAGCCTGAATGTCTTCAAGGTTTAGAAGTTACTCAGCTAAAAGAGCACTGGATTGAAAAAACTACTGCCAAGCACAGGGGGGGAAAAATCTGCTGCCAATGTGACATTTTGAGAGCTCAACTTCCCTCATTCCTGCAGTCTTTGATGGCTCTTTTTCCTGATTTACCAGGTCAGCATCAGGGCTGGCAAACCCAGCAAGCTGCCAGCACAGCCAGAGAGCTGTGGCATGGGATGTGTGTGTGTGTGTCCATGGGCAATTGGCCCTGGGTACTTCCCACCTCCCTCAGTCCCCACTGAGCTTACCTGGACAAGATCCACAGCTGCTGTGGAGAAATCACAGCAGTAAACAAACAGACCTGGGTCACTGCAAGAGATCAAAGAAACTCATCATTTCTAGCAAGGAATTAAGGAGTGGTTCAAATGCACAGAGTGGAGCCAGAAATCCTGTGCAAAACCTGGTGGATCCCATTGCTCCTTTGGGCCTGTTGTTCTTTCTCATATGGAACTGGCTGCTTCCCTTCCCTTCCAGAAAAGGAGAGGCACTGAGGCCTGTCCAGAAGGGTTTTCAGCAGAAGACATGTAAACTTGCATCATGTTTTGTTGGTTGCATTCTAAGACCAAATCATTGCAAGCTCAAAAGGCAACCTGAAGCTGCAGGTGGCAGAGGAGCTGTTGCCTTTGCCTTTTCTCTGAGACTGTCTAACCTAGGAACACAAGAAACACTAGTGCAATGGTTTTGCAGAGGCTCTTGGATCATGCAAGTAAAACCTCCTGAGAATGACTCCACAGAATCCCAGAATGGTTAGGGTTGGAAGGAGCTTAGAGATCATCTCATTCCCCCCCTTGCCATTGGCAGGGCCACCTCCCACCAGCCCAGGCTGCTCCCGCCTCATCCAACCTGGCCTGGAACACTCCTAGGGATGGAGCAGCCACAGCTTCCCTTGGCAACCTGTGCCAGAGCCTCAGCACCTCCCAGGGAACAATTCCTTCCCCATATCCCATCTAACCCCATGTCACTTTGCAGCCACTCCCTGGCACTACTTACTTGTTGGTTTGTAGGATTGGGAAGACAGTATTCCCAGCACCACAGCCAACCTGCACAAACAAAGCAGAAGCACAGAGTGAAAACAACTCCTTCTTTCCAAGAGAAACCAAAGGGATTCAGCTCCAAGCTCTGAGCTTTGCAGTTGGCTGACTGCAGCCATCAGCTCTCCCCTGCTGTTTGCCAGTGGCACACAGGTTCCTGTCCCAGCCACACTGACACCAGGGATGGCTGGATGTGACTCAGATTACAGCTCTCACCTCCAACACACGGTAGGATGCAGCTGCTCCTGGGAAATCTCCCTCCCTGGGACTCAGCTCACGGTGCTGGTGTGCAGGCAGCTCCCCTGTGCAGCCCTCAGCTCTGCCTCTGACCACCTTTAACTGGCTCTCTGCCCTGGTTTCCACGGAGCAATGTCCATTTTCACAGCTTCCCAGCCCTTCCTGCTTGCATTCTTCTTTGTTCTCATGCAGAGAATCCCCATTTTGCCTCGAGTTCCTGTGAGGAGCCAGCTCAGGGAATTCAGTGAACAGCCAATGCCTGTCCTTGAAGAAACCATTTTCATGGATTTTATAGAAGTCATCCCAGTACCTCTTGGCATTCACCTCATATTCCTCTGTGAACACAAGCAAAAACATCCCCAGGCATCAATCCAGAAGGTCTCAGGTGTAAGCAGTTCAGACAGTGAGGGATCACTGCAGCAATCAGCTCTGATAGCTAAGATTATTGACCAAAAATCACCTTTATTGACATCTGCAATCCCCCAGAAACACTCTTTGCTAGCAAACCACTTTGCTAGGAATGGAGAGGGAAAAGGGAGAGAAGAAGGAACTCTCTGTGTCCTGGTAGGATTTAAAGGAAGTTGGCAATGGGAAAAGCCTCTTTGAAGGAGATTGGAATGAAGAAGTCCAGGTTTTTACTTCCATCTCGAAACTAACTCGTTCAGCTCACTGGAACAATTCACTTGGAGCTTCCTAACCTTGGGTCAAGCACTTCAAACTCCTAAGGAATTCTGTGAGAGCTGAGGAGCTCCTGTCCAACACTCTGCTCCTTCTGCCACGTGGAGAAACAGAAAACTCTGCAGGCCTGGAGAAAGCTCAGTCAGCACTTGCACAAGCTCCCAGGTGACAGCACCTTTCCCACAGGTCCTGCTGCAGGCCAGACCCAGCACTTTGCTCTCTGCAACACTGAATAAAACATGTTGGAGATGTGTATTATTAGCTGGAGTTTATTTGTCTTTCTGAAAAGCATAAAACTGTTCAGAAGGTACCTGAAAGGACACAGCAAAGTGAACACCTAGAAAAACATGGAGCCTCAGCCAAACAGAGACAGAAATGGCTTTACCAAAGAAGCAGAAGTCAGTCATGTCTCTATTTTTAGCAGGATCTATCCCTGCAGCACAAAGAGCTATATATAAAAATAATCTCTTTACCTCAACCACAAGGATTTTCTCCTTTTAAGAGGCCTTGGCCTTACAGCCCAAGCCAAGAGAAATTTTAATGTCTGATACTAGAGCAGAAGGTGCTCATCTTATGTTAAATACTGGTGAAGTTCTGTTGGATGCTATTCCACAGCTGCTACACTCCAATCCACACACGAGGAACCTTTACTCATTCACCTCAGAGTGTTTCCAAAGCCCCAGAGCAAAGGACCAGTAACAATATCCACACCAGAAATCAAGGCCCACCTGACAAGCATCATGCAAGACACAGAGTGAAAGCAGAAAAATGACCATATGAATGTTTCTGTCTGAGCTCCTGCCAGAAAAGTTCACATCACACTTGCTTCAAGGTCCTTTCTGTGGTCTCAGCTCACAGGGACATTGCTGTGTGAGTGACTTTCCTCCAGAGCCTTTCCTGATAAGGCCTCCTGACTTCTCTGCTCCTCTGTGCAAGGACACCCTCAAAGCCAAGCCCACACTCACCCTCCACACTGCAGGAGAAGAAGGGCAAGCCAAAGAAACTGCTGACAGAAGACAGGAAGAGACCCAGGGCCCCTCGGAATTGCATGGGGGCTAATTATGGAGCCTCAAAAGCAAACCAAGAAACTCTTCTGCTCCTTCCTTTGTTCCCAGCCAGGAGACACATCTTCCACACACCCCACACAACTCCTCTCCTCCTTCAGAACCAATCCTGACAGCCCTAAGAAGTCCACAGAATAACACAGCCATAATGACCAATAGCCTGTCTTTGTTCTCCTGCTTGGACACTCTGATTCTCCAACTCCCAGAGCCTTCAGGCATGTTTGCCTGGGCTGCCTCCCCTCCTCTTCAGCCATCCCATTGTCTCCACACGCTTCCCAGTGAATAGCAAGCATCACCATTTGACTGGGCTCCATTGTTCAGTCTGGGAAATACATCATGGAGCCCTGACAAACTGCTCTGACAGCAGATTGCTCCACAATTTCCTAGCTGCATATAGGTTCTCAGAGCTGACAGGCAGCACCCTTTAATGCTAACCAGATTTGGAAATGAACTCCACACAATGGGCAGCACAATGGGAACTGCTGGATGCTTCTGGGAGTCCAAGAAATGAGGAGGGTTGCTCTTTTGGAGTAATTAAATGTGCTATTGTGAGCACAACTGGGAGCTATAGGGAAGTGTCTCAATAGCTGCAGTAGTGCTCAGCATCCTCTGATGGGTCACACACTCCATTTCACTTGAACAAAGGGAGCAGATCCATCCTAGGGCTCAGCAGGGGACTCAGGTAAGTTTCTTATCACACCCAAGAACCATTTCAGCATCCTTGGAGGGACTGGATGGTCTCTGACAGGTGAGGGGGAAGTGCAGCATTAACCAGAGCAGCTTCAGCCACAGGACTTGCTCTGTGCAGCTTGATCCAGAGACAGGTCAGCTCTGGATGGATATTTGGGATGTGTAAATATCCTTAAACCAAGCGAAATAAACATTCTGGAATCCCTTTTCTGTCTTTATGATGACAAACATTTCCATCAGGATAAAATAACTTTCCTTTGGTTCAATCACTGTCTGTTCTATCTCTGTAGACACAGACATGACACTACTTTATCAGAAGGTCTGTGGGAAAAGCTGAGCCTGAATTAGGGACCACTCCACAGCATGAAAGCAAAACCAGGTTGACTGCTGAAGATAAGCTTTAGAGAGCAAAAGCAGGTGGAGGCAACACCACTACAATGAAAGTTTGTGGACAAGGAACACTGACAAGTATTTAAATGTACACAACATAACAAAGCAGCTCAACCCAGGATGACTCCTCCCAGGCAAAATCATGTCTGTTCCAGCAGGATGAGCCTCTGGAGAAGGTGGAAGAATCACACAGAGGTAAATTAAGAATAGAAACAGAAATCAGAACAAACTCCTCCATTTCCCATGATCAACACTAGGCAATGGATTCTGAGTGACTGGGAGAGGGGAAGGGAGGGATTAGTGATGCTGATGTGGCTCTGGCCAGGCTGTTCCACTCCTGTGGAAGCATGAGGAGACTCTCCAGAAGTACCTTGTTTATCTGGTGGCAATAGCTGTGAGCTGTTCTCTTGAACTTTACTCCTGGCACTGGCTTCCTGCTCTTCTGACCATTCCACATTATCCCTGTTGTGAAAAATAAGAGGAACTAGAGCTGAGCATGGCAGGGAAAAGGACAGAGAGAAAGGTCTAGAGAGGCCTCCAAAGGGACAGGGGAGCAGTGTGATCCCTAATTCCAGCCCTGCAGCACCACAACTGCTGTCAGCACATCCAGTCCCTGGTCCTGACTGAACTGCACTTGCAGCATGACAAAGGTGCAACTGGAAGGGATCACAGGAAACATCCAGACTGTCTCCTGATCCTTTTCCCTGCTGGATGCTCAATCCTTACTATAAAACCACAAGGGCACTCAGCACGAAGAGGTCTCCTAGGAGAGGAATTGTCACTGACACACAGGAAATGCTCTTGGGGATGGATGGAGAGGGGATGGATAAGGAGGTGTCCCTCACACAGGTCATCCCCACAGCTCACCTGACTAAGATGTCCTGGAGAACTACACTGTCTTTCTCAAGCTGAACCAAACCCCAGTTAGGTTATTTGGAAGGTAACTGTTAATTTAAACCCAATGAAGAGAAAAACATGCAGGAAGCTTTAAAGCATTAAGACTCATTAATGACTATAATGACTGCACAGCTCTGTGTTTGCATTGAAGTGACTCACTTGGCCTTTTCTCATTAAAACCAGTGAATGAAAAGCAGAGTACAAGGACTCAGAAGCAAAGTTTGGCCTCAGGAGGAATTAAGTCTCCCAAAACAAAGACTTAAATGTTAACTCTGTGAAAAAATAATAATAAAAAAAAGGATTACTAAGTTTCCATTGGGAAATTGAGGCTGTGCTTTTGCAACATACCTATGGTTTAGGGTAGTCCCAGAGGGAATGAGAGGCTGACACATGCATATGTTGCTTTATTACAGATTAACACACCCAATGCCAACAGGGTATGACAAGTCACAGGCCAAATGGGATCTATTTGCTCCAAAAAATGCAAAATACCTCCAGTTCCCTGCAAATTTGAGTGCTTAGCTGTCTTACAACTGCTGTATCCAATCAACACCTGTTCCAGCTCACACTTGGCACAGCCAAACTATGAAACTATGGGTATAGATTTCTGAGAGGGTAATTTAACTGCATGAACTACAGCAAGGAAACAACTGCCACAAAGCAACTCATTCTCCTGAACCATAAGAGCCTGAGGAATCCCCAGTGCTTCGGGAGGAGCTGAGATTGGCTCAGGACCCCCCAGGGATCAATCCCAACAGTTCAGAATCCCCAGGGATCAGTCCCAACAGTTCAGAACCCCCAGGGATCAGTCCCAAAGGCTCAGCACATCCCAGGGATCAGTCCCAAAGGCTCAGGACCCCCACGGAGGCCTATTCCAAATGCTCGGGATCCCCAGGAGGACCAATCCCAAAGGTCCACGACCCCTGGGGGATCAATCCCTTAGGCTCAGGACCCTCCAGGGAACAC
>NW_008677796.1:57173-67959 GCF_000695815.1 Acanthisitta chloris | reverse complement strand
ATATATATATATAAACAAAGTCAGAATTCATTCCATTTTCTCCTAGAATTTAATCACATAAAAGCTCATAGAGTGTGTTTTTTCTTTCTTTTTTTTTAATGCATGCTGAATTTTTGTCATAAATAAAGCAGTTTTTGTGTCAGAGGTCAAAGAGCCATTGCAGCCTCAACTTGGTTGTCAATAGTTTAAAGATATAAGGAACCATGAATTGATAAAGGAAAGTCTTCTTTAAACTTCTTATCAGTCCTAGTTTCTGTGTGTTTTCCCATTGCCCACCAGCACTTTTAATAAACTTGCCCTCCTTGTGTTGCCAAATTTCTTCACTGAAATCAAGGATCACTGCTCATCTATTTAGTTTTATACACTAGCTCTGTGAACAGCCTTCAGACGTTATCTGGATTGTGTTTCTTCACAGGCTGTGAACAGACAATAACAAGCTATTGACTACTCCTGCTTTAATGACTTGCATCTTAAGTGGCAACGTGGCTTTCACAAACCTATTGCCCTTGCAAAATGCAAATGTTGGTTGAAACTGTGACATGTATTTGCTATAGTTTAGAGAAATAAACTTAGTTGTCTGAAAGTCAAGGTAATCTTGATACATGCTCTCATGTTTTAGTATGCTCATATCAATTATTTGATTTGCACTGATGAAAAGTACATATTTTTCCCCCCCTATTAGACATATTTAAATACTTTCATTTTCTCTGTTATTTGTTTACCTAAGCTTTGATAGAAGAATTGCCTAGTGTTTAAAGGATGTCTGTCTTCGCCTCTGAGCAGAAAGTGGAAAGCTAGCATTTTTCCTCTTTTCTCTTGGACTGTGATCTTTTGGTATTGCAATTTCTTGCTATAGCTTCTCTTCCTCCACATAAAAAAACCCCATATATCCTAAATACTGTAACCACATTTGCAATGTGCTCCAGTGAAACCTTAGCCTAAACTGCTCAAATAATTCATACACTGGACAAATTGGGAAAAGTACCCACATCTCTGAAGATCCTGTATGCCATTTCAGAAGCGACACTCAGCAGGTACTTGTATTTCAGTTCTCAGCACTCAGCTTCCTTTGGCCCTCCAAGTATTTATTTTTATTTGTATGGTGCAGTATGTGGTGATTGACCCGAGAATGACAAATTGTCCCAAGACCCTGTGAGCAATATAAGCTTCTGTAAGATCAGAGAGGGAGAGCGACACTACCAAAATGTACTCCCTCACACAAAAGAGGAAAATCGCTGGCTAATGACACGTTCTGACTCGCTTCAGCTGGAAGTACACTAAACACTCTAACAGCAAAAGATTAGTACATTTACTACCACTGTGTAACAGGTTTAGTAAAATGACCTTTTTTTTCTGTCTCAGGTCTCTACAGTGAGCTTTTGGCCCTGTACAGAACAATATCAGTTGTACCACTTCCCTGGCAATTAAAAAATCTTGATTATCAGAAAAGTGTTACTTGGACTACAAGTAGGAAACAATGCTGTGCTCGGTTTGTTGGAAATGGGCATAGAGATTGTGGAAAAAAAAGAGGAAAGGACTGAAGCTGCATGCTGACCCTCAGCTCAGTACAGGGATGTCTAATTGGTGGCAAAGGTAATCATGATCCCAAGGCAACACTGCACTGTGGCAGATTAGGGCAGATCTCTTCTTCCATTAACTAAAAAGACCCAGCTGAAATTTGGGTCATCTGTTTCAGTCGTGTTGTGCTAGAAGTTCATGGAATGCTGTCTCCCAAGTGAGAAAATTTAATTCATAACTTGGTATCGCTCTGCAAAATATGAAATGTTCTTTTATATATATGAAAAGGCATCTACAGACAGCTTCCCCTCACCCCTCCCTCCCCCCCATTCAATAGTGTGCTACTGACTTTATTAAATCCTGCAGTGGAGAAGCTGTCCACTTATTTTTGATGTCTTTTTGCATTTAATGAGGATGGCTGCTAGATGTCATGCTTTCTTATTTGATATTATGACACTTACTATAGGTTTCAACTGAAATGTATATCCTACTGAGTAGAAGGACCCTGTTAGAACACACTATTTGCCTGTCACCGTTCAATGTTGCCATTTAAATAAAACTGACCTATGTGTTAATGGAGCTATAACCTCCACTTTAGTGTAAACTGTGGATCAGTCAAGAATAGAGATGGAAGAAGGGAATATACTGTGCAGCACAAAAGGTAAAATATTACTGTAGAAGGTCATACTTTAGCAAAATGTTTAGAGGTTGGCAGCACATCAAAGTACTTGCTGGAATTATGGTTTCAAATTGAGCTGGAGTTTTTCAGGACAGTGTAAGTACATATGTATAGGTGCCTTAGGTCAGATTAAGGATCCATCTTTCCCAGAATCCTGCCTCTGAATGGGGTCAGCACTGCTTAAGGAAAACCTTCTTTTAACAGTGAGGCAATGAAAAATTGTGGCAATTTGCAGTTTAGGGACTGCCTTAGCCAAAGGATCTGTGTTTAATAGCACTTTCTTGGGTATTTTTTCCATTTATTTATCTAATCTTTTATGAACCTATTTATGCTTTTGGACTGTAAACATCTTGGCAAGGACTTCAGCTGTTCACTGCTTGCTGCTTAAAAATCTGTCTTTTCCAAATTGTTGTCTGATAATTTTATTTGCTGTGTACTTGTATCATAGAAGAAATCGATAATTCTCTATTTCTGCCTCACCACTTAAACCCTTCATAATGCTGCCTTCTGGCCATTTCTCTTCTGAAATGAAGTATCAGTCTATTCAATGCCTCCTAGTATAGGTGTCACCTCACTCCCTTGATCATCCTTTATAACCCTCTATATACCTTTTCACCTTTGGAGGTAAAGGGACAGTATGCAAATATACAAGACTGGATATAATTTAGGTGTATACAAGAGCGCAATGATATTTTCCTTTTTATTCACATATGAAGTAATTCCTACCATTACACACTTTTGACTGAAGCTGATTATTCATATCCAGCTTTTTAATCACACTAGTCACAAAACTTTCAAGATGTAACTGTAGTAACACTAGCTTATTTTTAGCTCATTATTTTCATCATACGTGTCTTCTAAGTACATTATTTTTACTAACATTTTATTTGGAAATGTTTAAGTTAGCTGAATGTGTTCTTGGATATATCTGATAACATAAACAAAGTAAGGTTTTGTGCTGGTTTGAAAGCAAACCAGTGAGAGACTCCAAGTCAGAAGTACAATTTAATATGAACAACACAGCAAAACAACAACAAATGCAACAGTACAAAAATAACCTGACAGAGTCAGAAAGTAACCTGACACCCTGTCAGTCAGGGTGTTAGTAGTAGTCCGATTAAAATGGTAGCTGCAGTCCTCCTGGAGCAATGGCTTTGCTGGAGCAGTGATCCCGCAGATCTGCTCCTCTCCTGAAGGTCCAGCAGCAGCTCTTGTCCTCTGGGAATCCAGCAGGCAAAAGGCTACCTGTGCTGGTCCAAACCCCAGCTTATATCCCTGTGAGCATGTTTGGCTCCCCACCCCTGGGGTGAGTCACCTCACAATGGGACAAGGTGATAATGGATCACTGGGCGTATGTGTCATGTATGGGTCCTTGGCAGCCCATTAATCAGAGACAGCCCCCTGAGGGAGCCATCAGGGACATGGTGATAAGGATCACTGCCCCACCTTCTTTAACAGCTTGTGGAGACGAAAATAGAATACATACCATTGCAACCCAGGACAGGTTTATATTAAGATATAGTTTCTTTAGTTGAGTCATTGATATGTTTGCAAAAATGGAAAAATTCTCATGATGAGCCATTCACTGGCTCTGACAGGCAGAGAAATAATCAAGCCAATCCAAGACCAGGTCAGGAACAACAACCTGTGAATTATGTTAACCCATTATATACTTTGAGGTAGAAAATTAGTTAGTGATAACATGGTGTAACACAGCATAGGAGAACTTCACATTTGTGAGAGAATGAACTTTTAGCAGCAGGTCAGAAACAGGACTTCTGATGTCTCCAGTCCACAGTGTTTAACATTTAATAGAATTTTGCTCTCCATCTTAGCTATTGAAGCTGCTCTGCAGATTTCCTTTAAAGATTTAAATTTTGAAGGTTTTGATAGAAAACATAGTTGTTGTATGAAAACCAGTCTTTGATTGTTCCTTGTCTGCTCCTGTCCTTAATAAGTTAATTACATGAGTTTATCTATGGCAGTGGCTAGGGGAATTTGTGACATCTACTAGTATTCATGGATCCGACATAAGCATTATTTTCTTTCAAAAGGTGAATTATTATTTTCCTTCAGAATGTGACTTAACACACAGACACTGAGCCAGTGGAATTGCTGTGTATGACAATAAATTCTTACAATCTATAGAAGTTAGACCACACATTTGGTAGTGAAAAAAATTTTTTTCAAAAAAAACCTCTCCATGTCTGATATCTCACTCCTGATTGTCAAGGAGATGCCAACCCCTCTCTCCATCTTTGTTGTGCAGAGGCTGAATACTTTCCTTTCCAAAAGTCAAGGCTATTGTTCTCAAATCATACATAGCTGCTTATTTGACCTGTTGGTGCCAGACCTGTTGAAAGTTAGCATGCCTGAAAATTGTTCACTTTTACAACTACCAGCTGGTTTGTTAGAAAGATGCTTCTTACCAGCTTGGTCTTTCTAGCTGCAATAATACTATTAAATGTTTGATTTTTCATTTGTTTACTTGTTTTGCACCCACAGCATAAAAAGTACAAAAAAGCAAAATCTTAAAATACTTCAATCAGGTCATCCTGATAGCAAAAGTCTATACCTTAAGTATGTTATAGATTTAAACTGAGTCCAAATTAAAAAAAAAAAAAAAAAAAAGCAAAAGACCATATTTTTCTTGTCTGGGAAAAAGAAAGAAACTGAGAGAGAAAAATGCAGTAAGAAACAATTTGCTGTTTAGAAAACAATATTTTATAATTAATAAAAAGAAAACAAACCCAAAACCAACCAAACAAAAAAGCCCACAAAGACAACAACAAAAAGAAAGCAGAACAGAGCAATAAGAGTATCCATGTAATTGCTGTTTAGGAAAGTACATGATGAAGCATCAATTATTTTGAGAATGTAGGTACTGACTTTCAAGTGGACACTGGTCTAAATGCTTTAGCTCACCATGTAATTTTCAAGATTTCTAAACAATTAAGAACCTTGTGATATTGATTTTCTTATAATGAACTCAGCCAAGACTACTCAGCCTCACAATTCCATGAGAATAACCATTTACCATACTAGTGGTGAAGTCATCCTAACTCAGAAGAATAGAATTCAGGCAAAACTATAGAAATGTTACAGACTTTTAAGATGTGGAATATTTTCAATTCTCTGCAACTTAAATGACAGTTTAGAGAGCTCATAACTCCACAGGAACAAGTCCTGAGTGTTTTTAAAAGGTGGAAATGAGGAAAGACTAGCTGCATTAGAAAGAGCATTGCTTTTACAGTTTGAAATAAGTTTGCACTAAGGAATTCAGCTAAATAAAAGCTACAATATGTTAAAGTAATACTTGATGTATGTATAGTTACTTTCTTGTTACTTCCTATATGCACTGAATCTTTGTATTTTAGTTCTGAATTAAAAACAGCCCTAAAATAAAAATAATTTGCACAGAGGTGGAAGTAGAAAATACAGGCAAATAGATGCCATTGCTTTAAATGATTCCATCAAAGCATTGTTCAGGTCTGTCTAGATTTGTAAAAATAAATTCTCTAGAAGCTGCTTCCCTGGATTAAGAGTTGGATTATTCCTCAGAATGAGGACAGATGGAAGTACACTGAGACTTCTGCCCAGGAGGACCAGAGCATGATATCAGGCCCATATGAATAAACAGTCATTCACTGCTTACTTTGCTTGCACTCGTCCATCGCATTGCTGATATCTGGGTAGGTGGTATGATGCTACAGATCCCCAAGAGTTTCCTTTTGGTGAGAGTAAGGATCTAAGGAAGGGATTATGATTCAAAGATGTGCCCACCAGCTGTAGTGTCCTGGAGCTACATTTTGGATAAAATATGTCATGCATCATACAGCTTCTTGCCCAAGATTGTGCCTCAGGATTAGATTTTCCCTTTGAAATTAAGATGCACAACAGGAGAATATTTCATAAAAGTCATAGAAAGTCTGGCAATAAATACAGGCTCTTTGAATACAAAATATTCTTTAAAATATATAACTTCATTATTATCATATATTGTTTTATGTCACTTCCACATACACTACTGCAGCTTCTTAGTGCTAGGTTTGAGCTATACTATATTGTAAAGAAGGAACTTAAATGTATGATTCTTTCCCCTAAAAATGTTTGCAATTATTGAAGGGTGGATGTAAAAAAAAGAGCATAAAATATTAATAGAGTGATATAAATTTAAGAAGATCTGCAGATTTTTTAAAAATATACATAGCTATTGCAAAACTCCAGCGATTGCCTATCCCTGCCTACTGCCATGACCCCATTAATAGTGCAAATATCTATTAAAAATGGCCTCAAATTCATAAAGACCTAAGCAAAATTGAAATTGGCAATGGAACTGCTCAAATTGCTTAAAAGTTAATCAGTATGTAACTCTTTGCAGAACAGGGCCAGTAGCTGTATTGCTTTCTGTTTTATCTATAGTTTACATCTCTTGATTTTGTCCCTTAGAAACTAGAATTGATTTTTTAAAAAAAAGTCAGACCAAAAGTGGTGCCAACAGTTGCTCTGCTAAACATGTTTCTATATTTTTGCTTATTCTAATTTAATTCCTTTTACATTGTCTTAACTTTTCAAAACACATTTTCTGCTTCTTAACAGTCTAGTACTGTTCATATGCTATATACCTATCCTAAAAAATAATAGCTAAAGAGAGGTCCAAAAAGGTTTGAATAACTTTCATGGTTCACTGCCATGGCTTAAAAAAATGCCATTGTCTTGGGATGACAAAACTCAATGCTTTAATAGATCCACTAAATATAGAGTCAAAACCAGAATTGCTAATTAGGATTTTAAACAACACAGTAAAAGGAAGCTAAATATTTTATGGTTTTGTGTTTCTTTGGTTTGTTTTATTTTTACAAAAGTTTTGACAAAGCAAGAAGAAGAAATAAAGAAAAAAACCACAAACAAATGATACAGTGTGCTTTTGTTTCTTTTGTAACATTTTTGCCCGACATCTCTGTACAAAACATTCAAAGCTACCACCCAGTCTGCAGATTGTCTGCCCAGAATTGTGGAATGCTAGATAAATGAAGTACAACTTTTCTACAGGGGAAGCAAAACATCTTTATACCCAATAATGGGCAATAAAATTTATGAACGAGAATTGGTTAAAAATGTCACCTGAAGAACTCCAGCTTTCAGCTGTTCATGACAAAGAAGCTTTTTTTTTCCTGATGAGTTCAAAGCTGTGTATAGTCTGTAGTCAGAAAATTAAGTTCCCGCTACAATGTCAATAGATTATTTCTATTAAATGTCACACAATGCTTCTGTAAAAAATATGGCGTAGTCATTAACATAATAAACATAATGGTCATTTAGTATACATTGAGTGCAAGATAATTACAAACCGTTTCCAATAATCAATGAGTTTTCAAGATCACTGAGTATCTCTGCAGCTGTGAAAGCTAACAAATAAATAGCAAATGTCAAAGTATATGATTTGCACAAGCTGGTGAGAAAGCTCAGTATTCTCTACTTGAGGAGCCTGGGAAAAAGATTTCAAAGATGTTATCAGTTTCCATCTGTGAGCAAGGAAATGAAATTAGTCATCATACGATAATCATCAGGGCATTCCTTTAGAGACAACTGCTTGGAAAGGTACAAGACAAAGTTATTCTGGTGTGTTTGACTGATGAAGTTGCAGAGACCTGAACAGAAAATCAATCAGCCTTCTCTTCTGGGTACAGTACGAGTAATACAAATTTTGTTGAATAGCAAATCTAGGAAAAATGTCATGAGCAGAATCAAAACTTTATTACAATCTTTGTGACTCATAGGAGCTTTGAGTCTATGGGTGGAGATGGTCTGCATATGATGATGATCTTATGTAAATTTTATGATCTTATGTACATTTTTATGATCTTATGTAAATTTAGCTGCCTGAAAAGTCATTGACATCTTCAAATCCAAAACACGTATGTCCTCACTCAAGGATGCCTATAAAATAATCTTGTAATAGCAAGCACTTGCAATACCAAATGAACTTAAATAGGGAAATCTATTAACTGGACAAACTTTAATATCCTGTTTGCTGCACTGGTGGTTTATGCCCTCAAAAACATAAATCATGACAGCTACTTTCAACGTGATTTGATGAATCTACCTCAATCACATTAAAAGAAAAATATAATTAGAACAACTGTGATGACCAAAACTGCACAGAGATGATGTGGCAGTGTAATTCAAATGATGAAAGAAACCCTGAGGATTACTATATGGAGGAGACTTATAATACAGACAGATGAAATATCATAAAAGCTATCACAGTGTTAATCTTAAATCATATAACATAGCACAGCTCTATACTGGGGATCCAAGACCCATTTCAAAGGCCACAGTTCAGTTCTCCATTGCTAATAAATTCTGAAAGTGCACTTAAGGTCAGAAATAATTTGAATTCTGCACAGTGCAGAGCAAAATAGGAAATCAGAACATTAAAAACAAATGTTCAGTAATGTGTAGTTTTACCCATGGGTTGTTCAGCATAGTTTGAAATAGATCTCCTAATAAAATAGCCAAGGGAAACAGACAAGAGTTCACTCATTACTTCTGATGGAATACTCTTCCACAGAGTGAACTAGTGTGTATGTCACGCTGAGTTGCTTCTAACAAACCTCAATTGAATGCAGTTTAAAGTTTAAATCTTGATGCCAGTTACAGAAGGATTAAAATCCATGCTAGGACTGAGTCACTTCTCAAAGAGTTTGATTAACATCAGTTTCCCTTTGACTTCCAAGTATGTCAGCTTCAGTACTCAAAATGCTGCATAATCTCTCTTCCTTTCTTTGAGCTCCATTATTCACCCTAAAAATCTCATTATGGATGGCTATTCTCTCAGTGTAATGCATTTTGGTTTCCAGGACATCCTCATCTTTAAAATTTTCACGTAGTCTTATCCTGGTTTGTATCTCTGCTTTCATTTCCTTTTGTAACTGTCACAGTACCAATGTTCACAGCCTTCCCACCTTATTGCTTTGCTCTTCTTTTTTTGTGTTTTCTTCTGACTTTTGAGAAGTTGTCTGTCATATCCTATCTGTCAAGTACCCCTCCTTCAACCTTACATTTAAACACTCTATTTCTTTCCTTCTCTCTCTCAATCTCTCTTTTTTTTTTTTTGATATAACTTATTTTCATCTCTGGGATTCCCAGATTCTTTGTGCAGATGTCATGTCCTTATTCTTTATACCTAATGAAAGAAATAAAATATCTTTTAACCACCTGGCATCAGTTAAAAGTCTTTTTTTATTTCTTTGCCATGCAAGATTGAGTTTATTAATGGTAGAGGATTGTTTTTCTTTCTAACATGCTAATTTGTATTGCTTTTAAAATGAATAGACTGGTGAATTAGTCTGATGAATACCTAATCATCTTGTTCAGCATTTACATACTTGCATACTGCTTTACAGCAACATAAGTCTTTTTTTTTTTTGAACCTGCAGAGCAAAACTATACCAGCTGCCAGGTTTTAGTTTGTAGTAGTAAGGCTACCTAGATCAGTGGTTTTTAACATAACTCCACCAATTAGCATCAGGTTATTAAAACAAAATCCCCATGCTACAAAATAAAGGTTTACTGATCTTCCTGTGCACTAATACTGTAAAATCTGAAATTATTGCTTGTTCGTTGCTAATGCAACAATGAATTACCTTGCTCCCACCCCTTAGTTGAGGAAAACGGGCAGATGAAAAATAGACTTCGTAGTGGACACCTGAATAACTAGACATGGCCTGGCATAAACATCAACTCATAAAGTACATCAAGCAATTTCCAGTAATTTTGATGCTGCCTGGATCTAAATTGATAAAGATGAAAAGTTATGGACTCCAGAATCATCCTGAGGCACTTACAATACATGCTTACACAAAAAGTTTTGTAGTAGTGAATCTCAGGAATGATTCACCTTTATGCTCATGCTACTATTCTATTACACAACTACAAAACCAGAAAGATACTATTAAAAAAATTCAAAAGTTTTTAAAAGTTTATAAAAAACTTCTTTTACGTGGAATTAGTCCATGTTTACGTGTGCTTTTTCTTCAGAGCCTGCTGTCACCCAGACGGTCAACCACAATAAGAATGCCAATGCCTGTTCAAAAAAGTTTCATGTGTACACTTTTAAAATTTGGAGCAATTTGGAACATTCTTTTAGGTATATCACTTGTCATATCTAAGACTGAAGGAGTTTTTAAAGGGATTTTTTTCTTTGAAATATAATTATTCACACTCCCTCTGTTTCCTTATTTTCCCTTCTCTAAGGCGAGATGATAAAAATCAGAGCAAGGCTATCATTGATTAAAACCAGAGGAATGCTAGAGTTGAAGAGAAAAAAAAGACATAGCGATTTCTTTGTTCAAAAAAAATAATCAGGTTTCTTTTCACTGTTAATACTCACTCAATGAAGGAATGACACTCTGTCCAAATACACTTGGAGGCATTTTCTTTACAAATTTATTCATTCTTTCTTTGGTGTTTCATTTGATCTAAAATAACAGTAATCTGGTCTGTAAGTGCACGTTTCCCCATTGTGAATGGAAAAAACAGCAGCAGCCATTACTGCTTATTTTAGAGGAAAAACTAGCATTTTAT
>NW_008677796.1:0-57117 GCF_000695815.1 Acanthisitta chloris | reverse complement strand
CAGGAAAATTGGCTTCTGCTCTGTATGAAACAGCAAATACGCTACTTGGTTTAACCTAGTATTAAATGCAAAGCACTACTTGCATTTGTCTCTTTAATGTGTCTCTTTATTTAAGATACCTTAATTTTGTGAAGAACTACTGGTATTGAGGGGCAATGTTAAATAGTAAAGTATAATAGAAGGGGAGGATATGGAGGCAATGTTTGATAATATCATATAATCATTAAGGTTGGAAAAGATCTCCAACTTTTGACCTGATATCACTATGCCCACTAAACCATATTGCAAATTGCCACTTTCACTTGTTTTTTGAACACGTCCAGGGATGGTGACTCCACTATTTCACTGGGGGGCCTGTTTCAATTCTAAAATGCTCTTTCAGTGAAGAAATATTTCCTAATATCCAACCTGAATATCCCCTAGTGCAACTGTCCTATCACTTGGCAGCTGGGAGAAGAGGCTGACTCCCCACCTTGCTACAACCTCCTTTCAGGATATAATACAGATGGAAAGAAGAAATTGGACCCCAGAAAAAGGCCAGTACAAAAATAATAGCAGACATCAATAATTAAATCTGAACTAATCAGTGCAAAGGATTTTTTCATATTCACATTTCTCTTTTATCTGGTTACATCCACAGTTTACTATATATGTCACAGGAAGGCTGAAAATCTCCTATATTTAATAAAATAAGATTTAAATCCTACAAAATCATGCTGAGTTAGACTCTTTACAAAACAAGACCCAAAATTTCTATAAACTTAATCAATTTGTCTGACCAGTACAGGCATTCAATTAGTCAATAGCAATTTGTTTGGTGAACAGACAATGACTAATAGGTCAGGAAAGTTCAATTGTAGCTATGCATTTAGTTACAGCTGTTACAGTTTAGTTTGAGCCAGTGTATGTTCACAGTTCTGCCCACTTTTCAATAAGAAACCATTCATGTTATTACTGATTGCTTTTCTTGTTTGAAAAATAGTTTTCCAAAAATAACTAGGAGCTTGTAGAAGGCTTTCCATGGTGTCAGTATTGGTAACTGAATTCAGCTGTAATGATAACAATATGCTATCAAAGTCAGTACTGTCTTGAAAATTTAGGCAGCACCTACATGGCACAGTATTCTGTCAAAGACTTTCAAAAGCAGATATGCAAGTCAAAAATGCAAGATTTTGAAAATTTGCCAACACTTTAGAATCACAGAATCATAAAAAGTTTGGGGTTGGAAGGGACTTCTGTTGATCATCAAGTCTAATTTCATCACTAAAGCAAATTGCACAAGATCATGTCTAGATGGGTTTTGAATACCTCCAGGGAAGGAGATTTCACAGCTTTTTTAGGTAACCTGTTGCAATGCTCTGTCATCCTCTAAATAAAGAAGTTTGTCCTCATATTCAGATGGAACTTCCTGTGTTTCAGTTCGGGCCTGTTGTTCCTTTTCCTGTTATTGGGCACCGCAGGAAAGATTCTGTTCCCATACTCTTGACACCCAGCCTTAAGATATATGTAGACATTGATACAATCCCCTCTCAGTCTTCTCTTCTCCAGGCTAAACAGGATCAGCTTTCTCAGTATCTCCTCATAAGAGAGATGCTCCAGTCCCCTCATTATCTTCATAGCTATCCAGTAGTTCCTTGTCCTTCTTGAACTGGAGAGCCCAGAACTAGACAAAGTACTCCAGCTACAACCTGATTAGTGCTGACTAGAGGCACAGGATCACCTCCCTTGACTTGCTGTCAATGCTCTTCCTAGTGCACCCCAAGACACCACTGATCATCTTGGCCACAAGGGCACATTGCTGATTCATAGTTATTTCTTGTCTACCAGAACCCTCAGGTCATTCACCACAGAGTTGATTTCCAGCAGGTTAACTCCTAACCTGTACTGGTGTGTGGGGTTATTCCTCCCCAGGTGCAGGATCCTGAAGTTACCTTTGTGGAACTTCATTAGGGTTCTCTCCACCCAAGTCTCTAGCCTGTCCAGATCTCGCTGAGTGGCAACACAGGCTTCTGTTATATCACCCACTCCTCCCAGTTTCATATCATCAGCAACCTTGTTGAGGGTACACTCTATCTCATCATCCAGGTCACTGATAAATAAGTTGAAGGCAACTGGACCCAGTATAAACCCCTGCAGAACACCCCTAGCTATAGACCTCCAACTAAACTCTGTACTGTTGGCCACAACCCTCTGAGTTCTGCCATTCAGCCAGCTCTCAATTCACCTCACTGTCCTGTCACATAACCCACAAATCCTGGGTTTACCTATGAGGGTGTTGTGGGATACAGTGTCAAAAACATTGCTGAAGTCAAGGTAGGCAACATCTGCGCTTCTCTCACGTACCCAGCCACTCCTGCCATCATAGAAGCCTATCATATTAGTGAAGCATCATTTCCCCTTGGTGAATCCATTCTGACTACTTCAGATAATTTATTTCCTTCTCTGCATTTAGAGTGAAATCCAGGATAAGTTGTTCCATCACCTTTCCAGGGGTGGAGGTGAGGCTGACTGGCTTGTAGTTTCCTGGGTCCCTTTTCTTGCCCTCTTTGAAGACTGGAATGACATTGGTTTTCCCTGAAGTTCTCATTCTTATTGTCCTTGACACCCCTTGCCAGATCTAATTCCAAATGGACCTTAACCTTCCTTGTTGCATCTCTGCATACTCTAACAACACTCCTTTATTCCTCCCAAGTGGCCTGCCCCTTTTTTCACATTCTGTGAGCCAGAGGCTCCTTGCTCATCCGTATATCCAAGTTTCCTGCCCCCTTAGCTTGATTTATTACTCATAGTGTTACACAGATCTTGAGCCACGAGGAAGTGATGCTTGAATATGAACCAGATTACTTGGATCCCCTGCCTTGTACAACCCTACCCCATGGGACTCCTCCAAGTAGATCCTTGAAGAGGCTAAAGGTAGCTCTCCTGAAATCCAGGGGTTTAATCTTACTTATTGTCCTGCTTCTTCCATGCAGGATCCTGAACCCCACCCTCTCATGGTCACTGTAAGCAAGGCTGACCCCAGCCTTCACATCCCCAACCAGTCCTCTGTTATTTGTTAGCACAATGTCCAGAAGCATACCTCTCCTCATTGGGTCCTTCACTATCTGTGTCAAGAAGCTAATAACAATGCTCTGCAGAAATCTAAAGGAACCTGGGCATGTGCCTAGCTGTAAGGCACACAAGGTAGTTGAAGTCCCCAATGAGAACGAGGGCCTGTGATCATGAAGCCACTTCCAGCTGTCTGTAGGTGGTCTCATCAACTTGGCATCTAGTAAACACCCGAAACAGTGTCACCCATATTAGCTTGACCTTTTATTCTCATCCATAAGTTCTCAACTTGTTCTTCATACACCCCTAGGCAGAGCTGAATGCACTCCAGTTGCACTCTCATATAAAAATCAACTCTACCATCTCGCCTTCCTGGCCTGTCTTTCTTAAAAAGTATGTAGCCATCCATGACAGCATTCCAGACATGCAAGTTATCCCACCATTGTAATTTCAATGAGATCATGGCCCTGCAACTTCACACAGATCTCATTTTTTCCCTGTTTAATCTGTCCTGCATGCATGCATTGATGCACAGGCATTTCAGAGAGATAATTGAGCGTGTAGGTCTTCCAGGAGGAGTGTAAGAGGATAACCATAACCATAGACATCCTTGAGGTGGTTGGCCTTCTGATTCTCTTCTTGGGAAGCCGCTAATGAACATTTGTCTCTGCTCTAGTGGCCCTGACTTCTTTGCCAGTACATACCCTTGTCTCTTGACAGGGAACTGCCTTATCTGAGTCTTAAATTATTGCACCTAACTGGTTTCTGAAGTTAGGTTAATATGCTTTAAACCTCATCCTGATGTTTCTATCGACATTTACAGAACTGTGTAGTTTTATTCTTGGTGCAAACTGCTAGAAATTGTCTCTGCTCTAGTGGCCCTGACTTCTTTGCCAGTACATACCCTTGTCTCTTGACAGGGAACTGCCTTATCTGAGTCTTAAATTATTGCACCTAACTGGTTTCTGAAGTTAGGTTAATATGCTTTAAACCTCATCCTGATGTTTCTATCGACATTTACAGAACTGTGTAGTTTTATTCTTGGTGCAAACTGCTAGAAAGTGTTAAATATTCAGCACTCTTTTCCTTTGCAATGCACTCTTTTCTTTGCACTCTTGTGTCATCTGTCCTATCTCTGCTCTGAGTAAACTTAGTTGATTGGAGTGTTTTAGCATATGTCTGCAATTTAATGTAAATGTTTTATTCAGTTGTGACTACCCCAAAACATGTATATATCTCCTAAAGATGGTACATTTTCACAAGACGTTTCTGTTACTTGGTAGCATTTGCTGATTTCTGTTTGAGAAGATTCAGCATTTGAGAAAACAAATTGTAGGTCTACATAAACTTTTCCCCTTATCTAGACTTCCTCTAGTACAATGATAATGTAAATCTTGAAATGGAACATTTTTGAATTTTAATCTAGGAGTCGAATCATTATTCATTCCAGTGAGGCATAATTTGATGACATCAGAAGAAAGTGTCTCTTATAGAACAGGTAATCTATAAACACAGGGAATAAGAAAAAGAATAAAACATAGCATTTATTAACAGTAACAGCTAATCAGACAGTTGATATTTTGTTGTGATCTGATGATAATCAGGACTAAAACCTATTTTTCATAGATAATATTAAATACTAAGTACACTATAGTATGTAAGCAGAAAGGAGAAATTACATGATTTACTCTGTGCTTTTCTTTGAAAATCAACAAGAATCTCTATAATCTCTAAACATTTTTAAAATGACAGATAAATAAGCAAGATAAAACTTCCAAAACTGATGCAAGTGCTGTTTTCCATTCGTTTGCTATATTCTTACTCCTATTTTCCATTCATTTTCAATAAGATCCATCATCAAGTGTTCAAGTAATGTTTGAATATGGTTCTAAGAAACATTTTGTCAATAAAACCTTTTAGAAACTTGATCTGCATATCTTAATCTTAGATTTTCCTAATCTCTTAACAAATGCATTGGATCTTTTTCTTCATGGGAAAGAAGGCCAGCAAATCCTGGGCTGTACTTGGCAAAGCATTGCAACAGGTGATCTCTCTCTCCTGTGCACTGTTGAAGCCACGTCTGGAGTGCTGTATCCAACTCTAATCTCTGCAGTACAGGCAAAGTACTGATATACTAGTCCAGCAAAGGATCACGGGTGAGGAAGGGTGGTGACAGGACTGGAGCTTCTTTCACATTCCATTTACAGCCTGGGTAAGAGAAAACTTAAGCGGAGCTAATCAATTTGTTTATAGATATGATGGGGAAGAGTGAAGAAGGAGCCCAGACTCAGCGACAGGACAAGATAAAATGGGTGCAAATTAAAAGAAATGAAACTCCAACTGAACCGAAAGAAATAACTTTTTCACTGTGAGGAAAATCAGGCCCAAGAAAAGGTTTCCCAGGGAGGTTATACAATCTCTGATATTAAAAATATAGCTATGCATGGTCCTGGGCAATCTCTTCTAGCTGATTCTGCTTGAGCATGGAGTGGGGAATAGCAAGGAAGCATCATGGGGAGGGGGCTAGATTATCTCAAGAAGTCCCTTCCATCCTCAATGTGATTTTGTGATTCTCTAAGAACAATTTTCTAATATTTTTCTCTAGAGACCAAATGCCTTACTTATAATGATATCATGAAACCATGTCAAGATATCTACTAAATTCAAGATAGATGGCATCTATTTGTTATTCCCTGTCCATGGGGTCTGCTGCCCTGTCACAGAAAGAAATTAAATCGGTTTGACATATGATGTTTTTGACAAATCCATTCTGTCTGCTACTCATTTCCTTGTTCCCTTTCAGGGACTTGCAATTAGTTTGTTTATCACTTGTAGTAGTACAGGGTTTCGGCAGACCTATATGTCCCCCTTTTACTCTCTTCAAATAAAGAAATAAATGGTTTTCTGTTCTCCTAGTGCCTGATCTATGTGAGATCTCAAAGATAACCTACAAGGCTTATGAGAACTCAGAAGCTATTCCTTATATATCCTAGGATGGAATTCTTCTAGAATGCTTGATTTAAAAGTATCTTATCGAAGCACACATTGTTCTTTACAGCTGAGCTCTTAAACTTTTATTGGGAGAATGCATTCTATAAGTCAATTGATCAAAACTGACCATTTTATTAAGGATTAATGTAAAAAAAGATCATTACAGTTCCTTGGTATCACCTGTAGATAGTATACCATTCCCACTAATTTATAATCATGGACATCCAAGCACTTTATTTTTTCTCCATATTGTCATGATGTACATTAACCTTTGACCTACTTTCTGCTCCCTGTAACTTACTTCTTGAATACATTATTTCTCTGATGTCAAAGAACTCATGGTTTAGCCCAGTTCATCTCTTATCTGCTTTCTGTTTTTCTTCTACATTGGGATGGTGTGCACTTGTGAACTCAGTATCATTTCTCTAGGAACCTGCCAGTTTTCCTTTCTGCTTTGAATAAATTTTCAACTGAGAGGCTGCCAGTTCTCTAAGTTTATTGAAGTTTGTCTTCCTGAAATCTATTGGGTTTCATTTTTCTGTTATTGCTTCTTCCTTTCTTAAAGACTGCAACCTCTCTTATTTCATAATTACTTTTACTGAAGAACCCTTGTCTGGTTCTTTGTTATTAGTCAGAGCACACCCTGAGTATTTTACTTATCATTAACTATGTGCTGAGCATATATATATTTGTGTTTGTGCATGTGTGTACAGAGAGATAATCTCCATTTTAAAATAAGGTCATTGTCATACATGCAGCCAAGATACAATGCTGTCATAACATGACTAATTACCAGGGTCATTTACATTAAAAGCATTGTCACATGGTTTATGCAATTAATTCCTGACCAACCTCTTTCTAGATAATTTTAATTACTCACATCTGAGTCATATAGGTTGTCAGTGTCACACTAAATTTTCAACAGTTTTTCTACTTTTCACTTTAGCATAGTGTTATGCAAGATCCTGAAGCAGATTCTACAGTAGTCTCCTTTACTAGACACTAAAGAGTGATTGCCTAAAATTAGCAACAGATATAAATACACACCACCACTTTTTATCTGTAGAGAATCATCCATATAGCCTCTCCACAGCAACAATGCTATACGATTCTCCAGAAAACTTAATGTAAAGCTTTATCACATTTTATTTAGTTGTTGCATTGAAAGCTGACAATGTGTGGTCACTGACTCATTAACAGATAGCAAGCACAGCTATACTATTATCAGCTCCCCACAAAGAAATGTGCACTTCCAGAAGAACAAAGCAAATCACAACTTCTTTAGCTATTTAGCAATATCTCTATGAGCTTGTTCACTCATGAAAAGTGAGATGCCAAACTAATCACTATGTTCTTGGAGATGGCAGTATCCAGAGGATGGAAAAAGTGAACTCTTGATCTATTGGTTTGCAACATAGGCAAATCACTGGTAAGCCTGGCAAAGTTTCTGATAGAACCAGACACAGAACCAAGTATTCATGATGCAAGAATTTCAGACAGCTCCTGATCTAAAATCAGTAAGATATAATTGCAATTAATCACCCTGTTCAACATACATGGAGAGTGATGACATTATATAGGGGTTTGATAGCTAGAATTCCAGTACTCAGTATTTTAAAAGCCCTAAACTTCCTTGGAGGACAATTTAACCATCTTTGTGATATGTCTTAAAGAGATGACTTCTAAGTACTGACTTCTGGAAAGGTTTATGAGCTATAAATACAAGTTGTGCAGAACAGCTATTGCTCCTCTGGAGTTACCTAGGTTCAGAATAGATGCACTGACTTCCATATTTTCTAATTGGCTGTAGCACTTTGTTAAATCTATGGAGATTTCTACTTAGCAGTGCAAAATTGTCCCATCTAATGCACAGAAAACCAGACATTATACACAGATTTAGTAATTCTACTAGGAAATGCACAGAAATGAACTCGAACAGTTCACATCCTGAACCAGTAGGAGATAAATAACTCTTTCTAGCAATTCATTTTCAGACACTTCATTGAAATAGCAGAAAATGATGTTATATCACATACATTTGTGATTCCAAAGAACAATTAGCTATTTGAAGTGCCTCTCATCTGGCATTTGTTTGTCTTTCATCAGTGGTACTAATCAGGAAAATTCCATTTAGGTGTCTGCATGCTATTTACATGACAGATTCTTGGTGTATCTTTGAGTATTTTAATTTTGGCTACTACAAATACTAAGCTCACAATTTGTCCACCCCACATACAACCCTATGAAGGCTGTATGGATTAAATTACTTCACCTCATAGTCTCGTGATAGCTCTGATCTACAATTCTGGACTGGTTGAGCTGAAAACAGAACTCTGTAAAACAGTGCATTGTATAATGTCTTGATAGCCAAGAATATTTACTTGTCCAGTAAATTGTATGACCTGAATTAAAGTCTTGTGTCTGCTCAGGGACATTGGAACTTATATCTCTAATTTCTTTAGGGAATGCCTTTAAGTTTACTCTTAGGTGAAACGAAAATGAACATTTTCTACTGAGTCTGACATTGTGCTAAGCAAGGAAGAGTGATGTAGCCTGAAAAATAAAAGGTTACCAAGGAAAAACATGATTACAGCTTCTGTATTAGAGATCTTACTCCAAAGGAGACATGTAACTTTCAAATGTGCTTCCAAACTTTGTTGTTTGTTTATTTGCTGCCTACTGTAACATTGTGTGACTCACTTAGGAGCCAAAGGAACCTGGCTTTGCTTTCTCCCATCATACAGTCACTTTTGGTTTCCTTCCTCCAGCCCCATGACTCTCTACATCTGACAATGTTTCAGCAACTCAGGAACTCAAAAGGGCAGCTATGTCCAGAACAGCTACATACTCAGTGCAAGATAGGTACCTTGACTGTATTACATATAACTGTTAAATGCACATATTTATGATTCTATTATTCTGTTGTTTAAGCTGGGAAGTGGAGCAGACAGGGTAGGTAATTTTTCACAGGGTAGGTAATTTTTCACCAGTCTTCTCAACTCTGTGGTACAACAGAAGGATTTTTGCCAAACAGATATATGGAATGTCATGTTCATCAGCTAATTCAATTAAATTGTTGAGCTGGAAGGACTAATGTCAAAAACCATTGTTTACTTTTCTTTTTTAGTATATTTGACAATGAAAAATGCTTTGAGAATAAGTAATGTAATTACTGCTAAATGCATTTCAGGGGTGGGGAAAGTACTTGTCAAGACAATAAATTGTATTGATATAAAACATTTCTCTGATAACCTTAATTTTGTTGTTGAAGAATGCAACAATGAAATAAACTGTTGTAAAATACAGTTTTCCAGGGATTTTACTCTTCTGTCTCAGCTTCACTGACTGAGAATTGCATTTCATTTTCAAAGAATAGGCAATTCCTTACATGTTATACAACTTTTGCCCTTGAAAACTGTCAGTTGCAATATCCAGGACAAAAAATCTATTTTTAATACCCATAGAGCATGCAAGAACAGGTTTTTATATGTGGACTAAAATGAGGATGCCACCTGGATAGCAGTAAGTATATAAAATGCATTAATTCTATAACACAATATAATTTATTATGGCTGAGAAAAGATGAACAGAAAATACTATTTCCTCCACTAGAAAATTCTATAATTTCTACCAAAAAAGAGTAGAAAGAGATTCATGGCATGTCCTCAATTAAATGCACTCTTCTATTAATTAATAAAAAAATCCCAGTTAAAGATAGATGATCCTTTACTTGCTAGAGTTCTCAAGAAGCATCTGAAGTGTTCTTGTCATTGTTTAATACTACAACAGTTTCCCTGTAACATTTTGTTAAGTTTCTGCATAAAAAAAATGATTAACTGATTTCACAATCCTAACCCTTGTACACCATGTGCATGGAAATTTCCACATGTCAGTTTGGAAATTATCAGACCAACATAAGAGGGAAGTTCTGCCTGTCCATATGTGAAAGCCATTTAATACACAGTAGCACTGACAGCAGTCTACATTAGGAGAGCAACTCGACAGAGCAGCTAGGCTTTACCAAGAGCATAAGAGCCTTTTAAGGATCAAGTGTAGTCAGAGTCTCACTTTGGTCTTCATGGTGCTTATTGACATGTACTTACTATATTGTTACCAGGCTTCTCAAGGGGATCTAACAAATTACAGACTGCTCTTTCTGATCTTCAAAAGATATAGAGGGATACTATGTGCTGTAGAAAGATGTCAGACAAAGCTGACACTGCTAAATCAGACACGTGAACCCTCAGAAGTTTTATGTGTTTTTCTTTCCATGTATTCACTTTGCTAGCTTTCACCTGGCTTGCTGTCCTGCTCATTCTGAGAATTTTGGTTTCATCCATTTCATCTCTTCTAACAATAAAGGGAGATCATGGACATCTGTGAGACCTAATGGCTGCTTGAAAGACAGCAAAGCAACATGTAGGGCTGAGGGTTTGCATAAAATACTTCATGGTGATGAGAAACACAATAAAATGTTTGCTCCAAGACAAAACAAAATGAAAACTAGTAGAAACTGTTCAGCAAGTCACTGGCCAATATGAGTCACTGGCCAGCTCACTGGTCCAGAGCTCCTGTATGAAGATGTCTGCCTGCCGGATTAAAAATGCAATGGAAGCAATTATATGGCATATTACAATAATAACTCTAAATAAATAATACAGTTCCTAAGCTATGACTGTGCAAGTAGTTTACATGGCAGTCAACACAACTGCAGAATAAGAGGTTATATCTTAGCCTTCACAGCTATGCAACCAAGAGTCATTTGTCTAGGTTTGGACTGAAGTAAATGCTCACAATCACACTTGGTTTATAGTCCTATTGTCACAGTGACTTCTTCCTACTCTCCCTAGTCAGGAATATTTTCTGAATATTATTTGGAGGTCGTAATTATCATGGCCTACCATTATAAATTAATCCTTTACCTGCTTGCTTGATTCTTTTCTTCTACTGCACCTACACAACTACTACACAAACAGCTTTCTTCCCATCTATCAAATTCACCTGATCTTTCTGCTGTCTTTTTGTTTCCATGGAAACATAGATGATTTTTAAGGAGACAGAAAGAAATGACATTCTTCAAGAACAGACATCTTGAGATATTCTAGTTTTATTTAAGAATTCACAGCTTGCTGCCTTCTAAGAGACATATTTTACCCACAAAGTCCTGGGAGGTCTTCTTTTTGTGTCCTTCTATTCATGGAATGTCACAACTGAATTACATAATTATATACTATATTTACATCTGAATAAAGATGACATGAAAATCTTTATGCTTCCACCATATTTATATGCTCCTACATATAAAAGTGGAGCCCAGGGAACTCTGACTAGGTGCCTGGGCAACTGAATGCTGAACACAAGATTACTCGTTACTGCAACTCTGCAGGCTCAGTTTGGTCAAAGTGCTCTGATGCCAAGTAGAAGACTAAATATGAAATTACTAACCTAATTTCTCCACCCAAATGTACTTAATGCTGTTGTTTAAGTGGGGTGTTTTCTTATTGCTCTGAGCAAGAACCTGTTAAACCATCTTTCTTCCTGTGACATATCTTGATTTACTCACAGTGAAAACTAGGACATCGTGTAAGGAGAAGGTGGGAACAGATGGGGAAAGGTGACACATCTTGACCAGTCCCATTATGCAGTCTGGATAAAATTAAGCTACACTTGAAGTCTGGTATGCTTTCTGGTAAGCTGGGAAGCCCTGATGCATTTCAAAGCTTGAATATGTACTAAAATTTCCAGAATCCTCAGGATTTCCTGAGCAGTGGGGATGCATTTTCACTCCAAATGCCCAAACCAGCATTTCCTACTAAGTCTGAATTAGGCAACTTTGTGACACTGAGATTCATACCCTGGAAGAAAGGGTGCTTTGCCATTTTCACTGTTTCAAAATGCAGGAATATCAGTATTAAATATCAGCATTCCATGAAGATATTCAAATCTCTATGTTCATATTGTATCCTATAATGGTAAGAATGGATGACAGGAATTGCAGCTCCTGCTTCAGTTTTTCTCCTCAGTGCCCTCTCAGAGTTTTTCATTTCCACACCAGCTGCTCATGAAGTGGCTGATGACAGTTTAAAAGTTACAATATTAATGTTAAGGTTTCTTTATGTAACAAAATGTGAAAAGAATACATACAAAAAAAAGAGAAAATTAAAAAACGCACAACAACCAACAATAAACAAATAAGACCTCACTAATATATTGCTTAGGATGGGAATTATTTTAGCAATTTTCAGGTAAATTGACCTCATTCAAAATTTTTGTCAGTCAGTAAGAAATTAAAACCTTGGAACAAGGCATGAGCAGGAACAAGACATGGAAATGGATATTCTAATGATATGCAGCTATTAGGGAGACCAGGGGATCTAGGGATTTGTGGTCAGAATCTTTGTATATATTAGGAAAGAAGAAAAAGAAAAGCCTTCTGGGCAGTATAATTGCTTCTCTTTGGAAAAGTGTTCCTAAATTAGTTCTTAGGGACTAGTCTTGAATATCACAGTCGACAGACAAATGAAAAATGCAGAATGCAGGTAAATTAATAATAATTAAGAGAAAAAAAAGAGAATTTAGCAAAATATAAGAAGAATAATACAAATCTTTAATGGAGCTACATGAACCTATGGTAAGATAGGTTGTAACATTTTTCAGAAATGTAGGCAGAATAATTAATGTCAGGAAAAAATGTTATTCTTATTAAAATAATTTGTTCATCTTGTCACCCCAGGCCAATCTCTTTGATCTTATGTGTACGTAAAACCAGTGAACTGCTGTTACCTGGCTCATTGTCACCTTCTGGTGTCCTGCCCTAAGCATGTTAGTTGGATGCAAAGTCACTGAGTTCATCTCTGCTTCTCTGTTTCTTTTTTGTGAAAATCTAATCCATTAAAGCAGAGAAGATAAGATCCAACTTTTGGAGGGAATCCCCTCCCATGACAATTCTCTCTGTTCACTTTGTTTTCACAGCACTTACCTGATAGAATCATCTAATTAGTTATAGTTGAGCATACGCAGTCAAGATGTCACTTACTGAGCATGACAGTAAAACAGTGCTCTTTAGGAACTGAAGTTGTCTGCACAGGTGATGCCTGATGCCTCTTTTGCTGTAGCTGTGGAATGAAATGGCAAAAATGAGATAACCTTGCTGGTAAAGAAAGAATGGCCTTATCTTTGAAGTAAATGAATTCTGACTGAAGAACTGTTTTCTTTTTGTCTTTGATACCATTCCTTTGAGGCCACTGAAATCCTTGCAACCTTTTTTTCTATTACAAGCAACTTATTTCCTGGGGTTTTGACATTAGGTCAGAGTGGGTTGTTTCCAAATTTTCAAGCGTGTGCACTTGTGACTGATGTGAGAGAGTTCTGTCCTGAGCACTTGCAGATGTGGAGACTATTAAACTGTCCTGAAAGACTGACACCAAATGAGAACGGAAAAGTTTTGCTTCTAATCATCAACCTACTGTCTGCAAACATGCAAAATTCCTAGTGAGCTTTCAGGGCCTTATGAAAGCAATTCTGTTAGTATTTCAGCAGTATTCAGATATTATAGTGACAGGCATCATCAGAAAACCCAAGAGAGTTAGTAATTTTCTCTTCAGAGTGGATTTTAAGGGCATGCAGTAAACAAGGCATGGACCAGACTTTGAGTCAAAATGAGACAAAAAAGAAAAGTTGAATAGGTGTTTATTAGCACTGCTCATTTTGTCCTTTAAAGAGCAGGAGACCTCTGTAAAAAAGCAGGAGGTGGTAACATAATTAAAGAGACCAGAATTGAACTTTACTTAATACTACTATATCAATATTGCTCTTTCAACATGAGGATTTTGTTCGGTTTTGGAAATTTTATTTTCTTTAGTTTTAAATATGGAAACTTGTGATTACCACATTATAATGTAATGAAGAATAAGAAAAAAAAGCTGAAAATACATAAAGCAATATGTATTAGAGAACATAAATTGGGAGATTTACTCTCTCTTACACTCTAAACAGATAGGAGTGATCAAGAAGATTTAAATGCACAAAGTTATGTGTTCTTTTAAAAGTCTGAAAAATGAATAATTGCACAACAGGATGAGCTGGAACATAATAACATTGAGATCAAGGATGCTTCAAGTTTCAAAGGTAAATTGATAGCGCTTCAGGTATATATAAAGTTCCATTTTGCAGTGTTAAATCCTATCTCCAAAGGTGATTACAAGCATACTTACCTGGTAGGTGGTTCATAAACCAACTCTAACAAAGATTTCAAAATTTTTGTGTCTTCCTTTGAAAGCCATGGCCATTGACAGACACTGTCTAAAATTTTTGTAACAAATCCAGTGTGAACCAATTTTAGTTTTTAATTTCTAATTTATGTTACAATAAATTACCTTAATTATCAGATAATTGTGAAATACATTTTCTATCTTCTTTCTTTCCTGCACTATTATCTCTTTAATATTAACATCGTAAAGGAAAGTTTTGTGATGATTTTTTGCAGGTGGTTAACTTATTTAACTCTGTTAAAACTTCAGAACTGAAAATCCTTTAATAAGAAAAATGTTTGACTGGGAACCTAATTTGGAGCACCAGACTCGTCTTTAGTCTTGATTCTGTGAATTATGTCGTTATTTTTCAGATTTATATGAAGTCTGATCCTTTATATTTATTTTGGACTAAAATGCACATGTCTTTATAGAAGGTGATATTTACGTGAGCATTCAAGGTGACATGAATTAACTTTCAGTCACAAATGAATAAAGTAGGCACATTACAAAAGTTGAGCTCTACCAGGAGACACATCTCTGAATCTATCAAGAACTTCAAATTTTCCATTAATAGTACCGTCTTAATACCATTAAACACCTTAAAATATCAGTTAAAATCCTCACTAATGGAACTGTCATAGTACTTTTCATATATAGGCTGCAGCTCAGATATTGAGAAAGAAAATGGATAAATGTTATTGCATCCTTAAGACAGATATACACTTGACAACAGTAAAGTACATCTATTGTTTAATTCAGAGCATAAATTACAGCACATTGCAGAAAATGGAAAATCAAATAAATTTACTCCCTTGTGTCCATCCCATTTTTTTTCACAGCTCAAACATTTAGGATTTGCTGCCTTACCTTCTCCAAATGCACGTGACATAAATGTAAGAGGTGTGGTTTAGTTCCCCAGAAAAGGGGCTTAGGAATAGATAGAAAAAAGAAGAAATACAAGTTATTAATGATGAATTCTAATGAATAAATGCTCCCTTACAGTAACAGCAGACAGAATCTTACTTTCCAGCCGTCATTTACTCTAAGTGAGCTTGGACTCTATACTCACAATCACTTGCTGCTTTTCAAGCTGCCTCGGAAAGGTGGGGAAAACAGATAGTGACTGGATATGTGGCACTACTATTGCTCAGTATCTGTCTGCTTGTCACAGGTAACGTCAAAAAAGGCTTTGAAATGCAGAGTGGCAGAAGATTATTTGATCTGCTTCAACTTGTTGGCATTTGTGGCACCACGGCTCTGCCATGGAAAGGGAAAGTCTCAGTGGGCTACTGCTGCCCATAGACATTCTCCTTTAATGCTTCCACTCTTGCTGCCACTGGGGACTGGTTACACTAGCTCCCTATAAGAGCAGATGAGAGCTCAAGCTTATTGAGAGCACCATAAACATTTAAAAACCATCTACTGTGTAAAAGCCTAATTTCCCTAGCCCATTGGTTTTATTTTTATTTTTTATGTTTATGTTTTTCCACAATGCACTGTGTACCTCTCCTCCAGAAAGCAAGTAGAAATTAAAAGACAAAATACTGCTTGCAAGTAGCTGAGTTCATAGACTCTGAACCAAACATTTAAAGTTAAGTCAGAATTACTAGCACTCTCTCCAGTCATAACACATGCTGGTTTATTTCTTGGTTGTGCTCATTTAAAATTTCAATTATGAGGACTTTGCTATTCACTTGAATAACTATTCCCATTCCAGTTTTCTTCCAACACACAAAAAATAGTCAAGTTAGGACAAACTGATAGCTTGAAGCTTATAACTTGCTGCTCAGATTTCAAGAAACTCGACATATTAATTTAGCCATATGCCTGCTGTGATGTTAGAGCTCTTCTCAGCCATTCTCAAATGAAAATGGTCTGTAACACATCATAAGACAGCGGCATGAATAGCAGAGCTAAGTACTAGCTCTGTTTACACATTAAGCTTCCAGAAGGTTTAATGGCCCCCTTTAGGTACTGGAAGGTGGCTCTAAGGTCTCCCAGGAGCCTTCTCTTTTCCAAGCTCAAACTCTCATCCAGTCATCATAGGAAAGGTGCTTCATCCTTCTAATCATCTTGGTGGCCTTCCTCTGGACTCACTCCAACAGGTACTCATTAGTTGGCTTTCAGAAAGCTTTAAAAGCATTTATTGCATGCTTTTAACAACTTAAACTAGAGAAGGTTTACAGTAATGTTGATCATAATATTTTAATTTGATTAAAAGTGTCATAAGGTCATTGTGAAGAAAACAATTGTGATTGAATTTTGCTTCATATTTCCAGTGAATGTACTTATCTCCCTAAATGAGTACTTAAAATACTTTGATACTAATCAAATGAGACCAGGAAAAAAATTTTGTATATGAAGTCTACTGTGTCTACACTATTGTTATATCCTATGTTGTATCATATATTATGTTATATCATATCAAATCTGGTAAGATAGCATAGTTATCAGAGCCATCTGTAGTTGTTTCAGTGGAATTGCAGACTTTCCCCGAAACTCTGCTGCCAAACAGATTACATAGGCTGCTTCATCTTCCAGAAGAGTGCAACAGACTCTTCTAATTCCATATATCAAAATCGATATAATTTTTTGTGCTCCTTGAGCAGCAGGAGAGACAAAATTGAAGACTTTTATAATTCCCCATAGGAAAAGTCTGACCCAATATTTTCATAATAGAAGACATATAGTAAGCCTTGACAGTAACAGTCACATTTTAAATGTGAAAAAATGACCAGGTAGCCACTGGTTTACTGCATAAACACATTTAAATATCAGTAGACAGAGATAAATTAAACTAATGCCTTAGTCCTAATTAAGCCTTTGATTTCTGAAGTGATTTTCTGTTAATACACTGGAAAAGGCCTCCAAGGCTACATCTATCCTACTAAATTAAACATGCCCAATATTGTTTTCTGGCACCGAGACAAGTTGGCATTGAGTAGTCTTCACACATACCACTGCACTCTCTCAGCCTTCAGAACAGGATGATGACATTCTGTCTCCTTGTGGTGAATGGCCCTGCACAATGCACACTCTGTAATCCTACCTGGAACTGCTTTAGAGGCAGCCTGGGCAAAGTATATGCCAGGGATCATTTCAATCAACCTTCCAACAACATAAGTAGGAGTGTAAGACCAAAACAATTGAACAGTGAAAGCAGTTTAGTCCCAGTGCCCAGGAATTTTCCCCGGCATCACTTTTTTCTGAGAAACTTTGTATTTGTTGGCTGAATACCCTGACATCTATTCTAGATGTGTGTTTTCTATCACTTCATAATATAAGACTAAAAAAGCAGAGGCATTTATTCTAGGAACTGAAAACTTGAAGAGTACTGAATTCCCTAAAGTCCTAAGAATTGACACATCCTTCTTTTATAAGGGGAACGTGACAATATATGAAGTCATCTCAAATATTTGGTTTGCTTGCAAACATTTTTATATAACATGTATATATCAAATGTATTACCATGAAATTCTATTGTAAAGATGTGCTGGGTTTTATCTTGAAACAAACAAAACACCAAAAAAGGGAAAAAAAAAAAAAGATGGCAAGAGAAGGAGAAATAAGTACTTATTTTACTGTCTCACAAATCGACAAGCCCATTTTTTTCTGTTAAAAACGTGGTCCCCCAACATTAGCCAATCCACTTACAGATAAATGTATATTTATTCCTATGTTACCACTATGTGATCCCACAACAAACTCAGCTAATTAAATTGATTTTCTCACATATTCTTTCACATTTGATTTGTGGTTTATAATCCCACACATTTTTTCAAGCTGGAGCTGAGATCCTTGGTTTGGGAACCTTCTTTTGGGGTCAACTTTTGAAGCCTTGGTGAAGTAGACTACAGAAGTTTTCTCACTCATTTACATTTTTTGCCACCGATATACAAAGACAATAGTAAAATACAAAATTGTTATCATTCCATATTGTTATTTTATATATCCCGAAAATTGTAGTTAGGTAAGATGCTGTTACAATACAATATATCAGTATAGTACAGTGAGTGCTGGCTTTACTTGGCAATATGCGTACTATAAAGAACTCGAGACAGAAGTAAGTAACTGTTTTTTACATAATCACAGAATTACAGAATATTAGGAGTTGAAAGGGATCCATATGGATCGTTGAATCCATCTCCTGGCCCTTCACGGGACAGCTCCAAGAATCACACCATGTGTCTGAGAGCATTATCCGAATGATTCTTGAACTCTGTCAGGCTTGGTGCTGTGATGACTTCACTGGGGAGGCTGTTCCAGTGCCCAACCACCCTCTGGGTGAAGAATCATTTTCTAATATTCAACCTAAACCTTCCCCGTCACAGCTTTTTTCCCTCATAAGGAAGTTATATACAGTGACTAGGTCTTCCCTCAGTCTCCTGCTCAGTAAGCTGAACACACCAAGTGATCCCAGCCGTTCTTCATATGGCTTTCCTTCATGGCCCTACACCATCTTCATTACCCTCCTTTGGATGTTCTCTAATAGCTTTATATCTTTTTTTTTATTATTATTTTGGTGCCCAAAACTGCACACAACATTCAAGGTGAATAACAGGAGCCCTTCATCTACAACTCAAGGAGTTCTCTTTGGCTAAGAAGCAGCAAGTTTAATATATTATTGAAGTTTTGGTGGTTCTGAAATATGCAAGGAAACTTTATGTGTGGAAAAAAAGAATCCAACCCCTTTTAGCCACTCCTCAAATAGTTCCTTATATTAGATAGCAACATATCCTTATTGTTTAGAGAGATACTGCTGTATGCTAAACAATCTTTTAGTACCTTGTCTTATGTCTACTATCCTTGTTTGACTCTTGCTGACCTTTAAAAGATTTATGAACTATTACATTTCAAGATCAAATGTGAGATTAAAGTAATTATTCACATATTATTTTGAATTTGGCCCCACTTCTAGGGTCTACAATGACAATTTATACAGATTGCTGAGCAGATGCAGACATTTCTGCAGGACTCATCAATGCATTGTTGCTGCTATGACTCACCTAAAGCTACTCTAAAATAATTTGATAATTCTGTACACTGTCCTAGTGGTTTCTATACAAATATTTTGATCTAAGTGCCTCTTACTTGGAATTGTCTGAAATGGGTCAAGCAGAAGATAGAAGATGACTCATGATAGCCCACAAAAGGGTCATTAAGAGAGAGTGCCAAAACTATTAGATCCAATGCCTCTGGTGTCTCTCGATTTATGGAATGAGTTTAGCCTGAGGGGGTATAAAAGCCTTTCAACAAAAACAAAATTATGAAGACACCATTGTGTTATTCAAAGAGACATCATCTGGGGCTAGGACTTGATGTCCAGTCTGGAAGAAGTCTACCCAGATACATACAGAAACATAGTTGTGTGAGGATTAGTTTTGGCCTTCTGATGACCTAAAAGTAACAAGAAATGAGCAGGGACCTCTTCAACTACAGCAGATTGCTCAGTGTCCCATCCAACCTGACCATGAATATTTCCAGCAATAGGGCATCTACAACCTCTCTGGGCAATTTGTTCCAGTGTTTTACTGCCCTTGTAAAAAATTAATTCATTATATCCAGTCTAAATCTACTCTCTTTTAGTTTAAAACCATAACACTTTGTCATATCACAACAAACCCTGCTATAATGTTTGTTTCTCTCTTTCTTATAAGCCCCTTCTAAGTTCTGAAAGGTTGCAATAAGGTCTTCCTGTAGCCTTCTCTAGTTCAGATTGAACAACCTCAACTCTCTCATCCTTTCTTCACAGGGCCGGTGTTCCATAACTGGTCACTTTGGAGTCCTCCTCTGAACTCATTCTTACAAGTCCCTGTCATTTTTGTACAGTGGCTTGGCAACTACATCAGCCAGTTTTCTCAGGACTCTGGGATGTATCTCATCAGGTCCCATAGATTTATGTATATTCAGATTCCTCAGGTCATGATGAAACTGATCTTCCCTTACAGTGGGGAGACTTTGATTCCCTAGTCTCTGCCTTGTAGTCTGTCCATTTGAGGGGTGTGGGAAGAGCACTTGCCAGTGAAGACCGAGGCAAAAAAGTTGCTTTTTTCCTCAGCCTTCTCTTCGGTTGTAATCAGTTTGCCAGCCTTCTTTATTGGCCTGATTAATACAGCCCAGTCTCCCTCCAATCTTGATGTCCCTGATCAGCTCACTTACATTGGTGAGCATCAGATCTGGTATTGTGTTCCCTCTGGTAGGGTTGTTTATTACCTAACTCAGGAAGTTATCTTCCATGCATTGAAGGAGTCTCCTGGATTGCCTACAGTTGCCATGCTACTTTCCCAGCAGAAGTCAGGGTGAATGAAGTTTTCCAGCAGAACAAGAGCCTGTAAACACAATTCCTCCAGCAGACGGTGCAAGACATCTTCATCAATAGGCTCCCCTTGATCAGGGGCCTGTAGTAGACACCAGCCACAAGGTTGCATTTTCTTGTCTCAGTATCTAATTCTCACCCACAAGTTTTCAACCTGCCTGTGGCTGTTCTTCAAATACAGCTCTTCAGAGTCTGTCAGTTTCTTGATGTGAAGGGCAACCACTCCTCCTCTTTCCTCACCTGTCCCTTTTGAACAGACTGTAGACATCAATAACCACACTCCAGTCCTGTGATCTGTCCCACGAAGTTTCAATGATGGCAACTAGGTCATAGCCTCCTAGCAGCATGGGCGCTTCCAACTCCTCCTGTTTGTTGCTCACACTGAGTACTTTAGCATGGAGGCACTTCAGCTGATCTGTCAGCTATGTCACTGTCTTGAAGGAGCTCACCTCTTGAGCTGGTAGAGTGACTAGGCCCTTCCTGGGAGAACTGCTGTACAAACTGCTGTGCCCCACCCTGTCTGATGTGCCATGTCCTGTTTTCTTGCTCTGGTCACTGCATTCCTGGTCACTTACACTCCCTAGGGGCTGTTTTTGATAGGTGTGGGGATGGCCATAGTTGCTCTGGCAATGTCCAGGCCTCATCAGCCTTTCCCATGAAAGCTGCCAGATTCTGGTGGGTCTTCCCACTCTCCTGGCATTTTCCTGCCTCAGGAAAACCCCTGTGCACCAAGATTTGCTGCTTCACTGCAGATCAGGCTGGCACTAGAGCAGCTTCCCTCTGCAACTGGTGTTAGTAATTTGGAAAGGCATGAAATTAGAAAACTGGCATATAAATTATTTGTTACCTTACAGCCCCTGCTTTTTATAAAGTATGTTGGTAACATCACAATAAGAGCACTTTGGTTTAAGAATGATGTTGGTTTACCTCAGCAGACACAGAATCATAAGGGAAGAAATGTAAATGTTGCAAAAAGCAGTGAGCTTACACAAAATAAGAAAAGATTGTTCCAGTCCAAGAAAGTGGCCTTAATTCTGAGATTAGTGCATTTTACAACACTAGGAAACAAATCCACGTGGTCACAAAAACATGACATAGTAAATTTGTTTTAGGTTATGCACAGAAAGAAGAGGATCTATATATGTAGTATATCTGCTAATTATCTCCCTAATATTCTCATTGAAGCATGACAGATATTATTAATTAGTGATGTTTTCTCTGCCAACTTCAAAGACTCAGACTTCTCATAAAATTAAAAGACACAGTCCCCCAAACTCTTTTTCACATTCTTCTTTTGCATAATTGCCAGTCACCTCCAAATTATACACAAATTAACAGAATATTTCACCCATCCTGTTCACTGTTTTTGGTGAGGAAACTATTTGTCTTTAGATTTGCTGACATGTAGGAAAGCACCGTCTCCCCACAGACATTTCCCCAGTTAACAGTATCCCTTTATGATGCATCTTGCTTTCTATTTTCTTTCTGCCTTCTAAGCATTTTCCTGCTTTTACTTATCTTCTACTGCTCATCTTACCTTCTATTCCAATATAAGCTACAATATCAAGGAGTTAGTTGAGCTACCCAAGAAGGAAAAAAAGGCATGAGGAAAAAGGTATGGGAATATTTATTGTATAATGTGCAACAAATATTTTATAGTCATTATCTGGCCATACTTTTACCACCACATTTGCAGAAGCACTGTGAATATCAGCTTGGGGTACTCAGGAAAAATATGACCTGAAAAGCTCTAAATTTAGGCTTCATGAGGTCATCTATTTACAGCTAGTTTGCATTTTAAAAAATTATTGTCATCAAACAATTAGAGTCAATAACAAAAATTTGCTTTCAGGGGTAAGAGAGAAGCTCAATAAATCCTTCGAGCCTGTCTGGAAATTTGAGGGAGACTCCTACACCTAGTGCGGTGGTGGTAGCAGATAGGTTGCAGAAACAACAGCAATGGTGTGAAAAATCCATTTTACATAGGAGGCATGCATCAAGATAACTATAAAGGGAATGGATAAGGCCCCTCTAACTCTTTCTTTTTAGCCTGCTTCTCTCTTAGGCTTTTCCCTTGTCTCACAACCCCATGCTCTAGACCATCCATGTGGCAGACCAACATGGAATCTAAGGACTGGTGATATTCTTTGTTTTCTTCCCTTCTTTGCCTGGGCAAAGCACAGCTATCATACCTTATCCCGTACTCTACTGAGGTTTGTTGTGGGAGTGGGGAGATTGTGAAACGTGGTGATGTGAGCCAGCACCTTTGAAGATTGGTGTGTTGTGGCTTGTAAGCTTGCACCTGTAAGGTGTTTGTGGTGGGAATTGAGAAGTCATTGAACTGTACTATACACAATTAAGGGCCTATTATCCTCCAGTCTTGTGGAAGTCTGTTGTATAAATTTGAGAGCTTGCTTGCTAACACCTTTTGAGTCTAAATATTAGGTTGGTTACCAAAGTAAAGGCACCTGAATAATAAGGTATAAGAGTTTCCCGTCACGTGTCTGGTGTCTTTATTCAGCCTGATGAGATTTGATACTGAACATCATGCCCCTACAGGTGGGATGTAACACTCAGGACACATACTGAGTGGAAGGCAGAGGGTGTCATCTAGCTGTTAAATTAAATCCTGCTGTCCCAGACCATAACGTTGTATGTAATTCTGGTGTCTACATCTCAGAAATGACACAATCAAGTTAGATATGATAGAGAGAGCACTTAAAAAAATGAGGGGGATAGAGCACCTTCTGCACCTTCTGTCTGAGGAGAGACGCAGAAGCTGTGACTCTGTCATTAGAAAAGGAGGCTGGGTGGAGAGTCTAAGGTTTACAAAATCATAGAGGTGATGGACAAGGTCATTTCAGCACCCAGTTCAACTGGGTTGAAATACAGGCATTTGATCAAATTAATATTAGGTAACTCCTTGTGTAATGAGCTTCTGTAATTTAATGTCATGAGAGTTTTTGGGAGCAGACAATATTGGCAAGTTTAAAAGGGATCAGGTAACTTGGTGGACAACAGTAAGAGTACTAAAGAGTGCTAAACAAACAAGACATGGATGTGTCTTACATCATCATCAATACACTGTTCCTGGATGGTGAAGAAGTATGAAATATCTCTAAATACTGTCTCCTGTTTCCTGTTTTTACTCTTCCTTAGGATCAGTTGTCTGACTGATAAATGGTTATCTGTTCTGGGATCTTTGGGTATGAAGCCTTGAGCAACCTGATCTAGTGAGGAGGTGTTCCTGCCCATGGCAGGGGGGTGGGACTAGATGATCTGTAAGGTCCATTCCAATCCCTAAATTCTATGATTCTAAGAAATTTTTTAAAAGTACAAGGCATGAGGTAAAAAAAACTAAAAAAAACCCATCCCAGTGCTAAAAGAAGTTCATGCTCTAGGTAAATTTACTGTTGAAAAAAAACCCTTAACAAATAGTGTCATCAGTATAAACAGCTGTAGGAAAATGTTTACATGAAAATAACACAACTTAATTTCTAGGGCCCAGGGACTGTTTGAGAGAGCACATGCAAAACAGATAGATTGCCTGAAGAGATTCTGAAAGCATGAGATTTGCAGCATCTTTTCTTTTGGAACTTGAGAGCTTCATCTGGCTATTCTGGTACTAGAATTCAACAAAACACTAGTCAGCACACAGCTTAATGTGTGTCTTAAATTTTCTTTTACATCCAGATATATTTTTCTGATTATGTGTTAACACAAAATTTAAAAACTGAAACAAGGTAAGCAGTAGAAATAAGGTGAATAACAATAATTTGTGACTTCATTTGGTCTCAGGTTGCCACACATGGTCTCAGAATCATACTTTGGCCTCAATAAATTTCACATATATGTCCATATTTTGCAGGGCTGATTCAACATAAATAAGTCAATAACTACATCTGTACCCTGAGGGGAAAAAATAAATTCTCTTAACATATACAAAAAGGATCAGAACTCATAAAAGAAAATACAGTCCCATTGACACCACTTTTAAATTATAAACTATAAAATTCAAGAAACACAATTTATAATTTTACAGAGAGCATCAATCATTTTATCTCTTCTTACTAAAACACACCATCTTCCCCCCTCCCACCTTTTTCAAGCACTATCAGAATATAATAGTGTGTAACTAAACCAATCTAAGACGAATGTAGCATAATTTTATAGCAGTGAATATGATGCTCTAAGTCCTCTCATCTGGGGGCATGGGAGTTGGGAATAGATGTCCTGAACTAGCCTGTGACACTATGATTGTCTCTCATCTTTACTTGCTGTAGTGAGGCCAAAGATTTTTCCATAAAATAATGAAAGGAAAGATCAGAAGCCTATCTTGCTCAAACTAGAAAGGATCAGATTTACACAGGCTTTTTTGTGAAGGACAGAGCAACAGGACAATCTTACTCTGAGCAGCTTGTACCAATGGACTATAGACTTCTCATGAACCTGCTCATGGGCTCAGCTGTAATACCTCTCAGGGGTCAAAATGGCAAGGGATGTAAAACCACTTTAAATATCAATTTATATTTTTGCAATACAGCCACCACACTGTATTTAAGTTTATCCAAATTTATGTATTTACTGTGAGGCAGTCTGACATTTTATGTATCAGGAGGTTGATTTTTTTTTTCTGTAGAAACAGCCCATAACTCATACTTTAAAGCTAATGACCAATATATTGATAAAAACCTAAAATATAATGTTTCTGTTCATTAAAACAAATGCTCTTTTGCACGAGCTGCTGATAACTTCAGATTACTCCCCAGACTCCTAGATGAGGTTAATCCTTGAAAATGCATTTTTTGTTGATTTTGTATAAATTTGCACTTCTGTTTTTAAAAGTCTTTGAAACTGATGATACAGCAGTCAAAATAAATGGACTCACAGAAGTTCATTTATGCACAGGAGAAAAAAAGGAAATGCCATTGATTCATCGAGCTTTGCTCGTTCATATTAAAAAAATTCCAACAGAACAGAACAACAACAAAAAAACCACCCACCCCCAATGAGCTTTTAACCTTTTTTATAGTATTATTTGTGTTCCAAAATCTTTGCTAACTTAAAGTGAGAATGGTCTTTGAAAAATGTGATTTCTCTGGCTCAAACAGAAAGATGTATATAGAATATAGTGCTGATTTTATCATAGGAGTTCTGTCCCAGTCAAAGCTGTTGGAATATAATTTAACTGCAGGGCTTAAAAAAAATAGAAAGGAAGACTGACTGATCACTCAGAAATAAATTTTCTGATTGCAAAGATGGAACAAGACTTGATAAATGCTAGAGTTATCTTACCTTTGGAAGACCATAAAGAAAAAGTTTCCTATGAGCCTTTCATTCTTTGTCCTTTGCCCTTTACAGGGCTTTTTATTTTTTTCTGCTCAGTCATGGCTGGAAGTCAAAAGATGTGGAAAGGGGAGAACCGGCATATAAATCCCCTAACCTGCCTCCCAGAAAAAAGCATTTGCATCCAAATCTGCATCTTTATCCTGAGCCCCCTTGGAGCTGTCTTATGAAAAGCTAACTCTTAAAATGATGGCTCATTTCCCTCTGCCTCTCCCTACCAATAATGTTGGGGAGAGGGGAAATAAAAAGCCCTAGTTTATCTCCTGGGTGATAAACTGACCTGTTCCTATACCACATCCTCATTACTGATGAGCTGAGAGCTGATCACATGACTGGAAGAGCAAGTAGCTCCATGATATACTAGCTTTACACAGGATGCCTGTGAGTCACCAGTGTGATGCAGTCACAGAAATAACTCATGCTACCAGTCACAGTCTTTGCAGACAGTGAGAAATATTATGGCCATAGGGAAGGACATAAGGGAGATCATATCTGGACCATGGTATAAAGTGCAGAAATAGTCACAGTCTGGATAAAAAAGTAAAATTGGAACAGGTTTAGAATAAGACTGCATCCCATTAAGACAGTATGGAAATAAGCCAGGGACCCGATTAGCAAATGTCTGCACTAAGCAATGAAGAGCAGTGCTGAAAGCCCTGAGCTGACATGGACTTTATCTGCTCTAGAAGCAGTATATCACAGTGTGGTGCTGATGGGCTGTATTTATTATCTTTAAGTGCATTAAAGTGGATGAAGTGTTTCTGGCCCTGAGCTGGTCTTGCTGCAGCACAACAGGTAGGCATATCAGCTGGAGTCAGCAATAGCTCAGGATTCTCTGCACCAAATTCCACTGCATTGCATAGACATCTTCTGTATGAGCTTGGTTTGTGCATTCAGGCACAATGAAAGCTGTCAGGACATATGATTGCTCACTATAAATATATCAAGGAAAGGAGGAGAAAGGGGGGGCTGACACTAGGGCTGGAAAAAAACTCTATATAAATTAGGGGAAAATGCTGGCACAAAATCAAATAGATATAAACTAGTTACAAATAGGTTTAGGCGGAAATTGGAAGACAGTTTCAAACTATCAGAGCAGTGAGATTCCAGAAGGCTTTCCAACAGGAGGAAGAGGGCCAAAAAGCCTAATTACTTTTAAGATGAAGTTTAAACATTTGTGAAAGTGGTTGTATGTCATGACTGCCTGAGGAAACTGGGTAAGTAGCTCAGGCTGTTCTACCTAAATTCATATTCCTCTGAATACATTCCTGCCACCTCACAAGTGCCTTGGTCCTTCATAGTCGGTCACTAGGTTCCCCTAATCCCCTCAGACAGCTCGGATCTCTTTTATACTACACCAGCACTGGGGCCCTCAATCTCCCTTTCAGGGAAGGGCACTGCATGTCCCTGTGGAACTGCTTGCAGCTGCATGAACCACCCAGGCATGAGTCCCCTTTGCCTTTGTGTTTCCATGTTAATCATAGTCTGAGCTCCTGCTTTTTTGTGAAATGATGGAAGGCCTTGACTACATGCTTCTTTCAAATATTTGTCTTCTGGTGTGAAAAGAATGTAAGTTTGTAATGCTGACCTGATCGTAGCCTTTTCTACACTTGGTGGTATTGCAGTGCAAAGACAACAGTCAACCACTCCACTATCTCACTTCCTTGCTTCTGTGAAGGAGTTTGACCTTTCTGAGACCTTTAGCCTCCCCTCACTAGACTAGGAGCAAAATAAGAAAAAGAAAAAAAGAAAAAAAAGAAATGCATCTAGATAAAAGGTTTTTGTATCCACTCAAAAGAGAAAGGTGAGAGTTTGGATCTGTCTGCACAAGAACTTTCACTTTTGTCTCTTCACTGAAGCTCATGGTACTTGATGGAGCTTTGTTTTTTTAAAAACCTATTTTCAAACCTTTAGTTTCTAGAGATATCTTCACATGACAATCTCAGCACCTAGTAAAAATCATTCTAGTCTTCCAACCTGCAGCAAAAAAAAAGTTTTAAAAAAATTCAGATTCCACCTTATGTAATCCAGATAAACAAAAACCAGGTAAAACACTATTATTTTCTATGCTTGCAATTCTGCAAGGTTGAATCAGGGACTATGGAGTGACAGTGCTTCCACATATGCTCTTCCAGATGCTACTGTTTTTACGCTGTGTAGTTTAGGAAAAAGAATAAATGTGTCTTTATGGCCTCAAGTTTTAAATCATCTCCAGGCTGGTGATATATAAGGGAGAAAGCATTTTATGCTAGTAAAATTTTGTTCACAGTGTTAAGGAGTCCCGAGAAAGATCTGGTTGCAATCAGCAGTGTTGTACATGGCATAGAAGGAAAGGGCTGGGAAGAAATTCTGCACAAAGTCATGAGAAGAGTGTGCATGCAACTTACATAAAGCACATAGCCAACAAACACCAATACTTGCTGTATGGTTCACTTATCTGAACAATTCCATAGCAATATTAACCATAGCACTATGGAGAATAAATTGGTTTTCTTCTGAATAGGAAATTAAAGGATATAGTTTTATGTTTGTAAAGGGGATTGTTTTTGAAGAATACTTAAAAAACTAAAGTACTCCTACTGCAAATGTAAGAATAACTACTGTCAAAATACTGAAAAAGAAATACTAGACAATTGTACAAATTAAACATTGTAAACAGTAATCACGTAAATATTATAGCGTGCTAACCTTTATTGGTCAAATGCACAGGTAAATAGATCACAATTAATTTCAAATGTTCCAAGAATAAATTGTTGTAGGGCTTGAAGAAAAAGTGTATTAGCCATGGAACACAAGTAACGTGAATTAAAAGAAACTTATTCAAGGACTGTATCTTAAGGAATTTTGATTACTAGAATTTTCATTTGAGTTAAAAATATGTGAAGAAGACGTAAAAGGTATTTCCAAAATAAACAAATATTTCAGTTCTATGTGACTCCATGCTTTCATTATAAAATGCAGTTCCTATTTAATGGTCAAATAGCTATAACAGGATTCCAGTAGATTTGGAATATACTTGCTTCCAAGATATTCCTAACTTTGTAATATTCTATGTTTCTCTTCACCTTGTTTTTTAAAAATCCCTCTCCTCTCAATAAATTTTTTTTTGGCCTTTCACTTAAATATGAATAAAACCAAGCTTCAGATGCAGGAAACTAACTGATGTGACAGTTATGTATGTTTGCTAACCCATGACTGCTGAATCACTTCAGGGAATGAGGACTAAGGAGTTTTTCAACACAAAACATTCACCACACTTATAGTTACAAGAAACTTCATATTTTTCCTTCTCTTCATGATGCTGAAAGGGCTGGGGTCACTATGGAAGATTTCCTTGGGTACAGAACTGAGGAGGCAATCCCAGCTTGAGGTCCAAGAAAGCCCTGGTGACTTAGAGGGGCTCAGAGAGAAAGGTGACAGCAGCACTGTCACAAGGGAGCTTACCTGGTTTCTCTGCACTCGGAGCACAAGAAAGGCATCAAAAATGTGCCTGAGATATCTGCACTGCAGACTCTCACCCTAAACTGCTGAAAAGGCACAAAGGTGCCTAAATGAAAGCAGAGACTACCCTTATTCCAACATATCTACACTCAGTCAGGAAAAAAATATTGAACTAGTCCAAGTTGGTTTTGTTCTAGGAGTTGCAGCACCATTTGAAAGCTGTTTGGTCTCAAAGATGTACCAAAAATACCATCAGGCACTGGAATATTGGGCCAAAGTTAATTCCAACCAAAACTAAGCAATTAAAACATCAATGATAAAATAATCTGGTGGTTGCGTGGTAAAATAATCTGGTTGTAGGTGAGCTTCATAGCCAGGGGAGAGGCAGATATTTCCAAAATCCTAGTCGGGCTTTGAGTGGGAGATAGGCCTTGTAGAAATGATCATACAAGTAAGGAGTGTCCATTATTTCTATTAAATAAACAGTTAAACATGATGTTGGGAAATAGCTTTACCACCCCAGGTTCTTCAAGTACTTTCTTGATTTCACAGATGTGGCTTTCAATGATATAAAAATCATACACTGTATGACTGAATGCAAAAGATTAGTTAAAAAAGTATTTATTTTCTATTTTTTTCTGTTATGTTCCATTACAAAAAGAAGCATAACAAAAACAAAACAGAAGATAGCATTTTATTAGTGGGACATTAATGAGCTTAAACAACTAGGTGACTTATGCTTGTCACAAATACATATTACAAACAATCACAAAACCCTAACTAAAAATGAAATAAATAATTTGAATAGCTTTTCTTAAATTTTTAATATTTATAAAATATATAGCACTTTCTATTACATTTTTCAATAATTTTTATCCATAACAAATTAAAACTTATGACATATATTGCAAATATGCTAAAGGGATAAGAATAATTAAAAAAAATCAGGTTCCTGGAGGTATGAAATCATAAATTGGTTTATGCTTATCAATTTATCATCTTATATCCAGATTGTGCATATCCTGCAAAAATAGCCATTTCTTCAACTAATATACATATGTTTCTTCATAGTATAATAAGTTTTTAAATGTAAAGCTTCATGGATTTATGCTTATGTTTTACAGTTGTGCCTAATATGTAACTTTCATTAATATATACTGAGTATCTTCCATTAGTATATACTAATATATACACGCACACACACACACACACACACACTGCATTATATATTAGTATATACTGAATAATAAAAGAATTTCTATAATATATAGCTGGGATTCCTGTGGAGAAAGTTGTTGGAAGTGGAAAGCATGAATACCATAGTGAAAACTGACTAGGTAACGTAAATGAAAGCATTTAGTTTTACATTTCAAAATATACTTTAATAGATTATGTAGTGTACTGTAATAATATACAGAATCTGAAGAGAAATTTCTTTTTATTCCAGTATTCCTATGTTTTTTTCTCTATGATTCCAACAGGATATGAACCACTGCCTCTGCTAAACTTCCTGAAAATGGAGCCAAACAAGTAGAAATCTGATGATATTATAGAGCTTATACCAGGAAAATACTAAAATTACACTTAAGAACCCTCCAAGTCAGGAAAGCATTTAAGCACAGATATGACTTGTTTGCTATAACCTGAAGCACTCTTACTGGTACACAGATGCCCTTGTCATAATCCTTATTACTGTCCCCTGACTGTGTATGAGGTTTAGAGGCTCTGTTATGCAGCTGAGAGGTTTGCATCTGTCTGACCAACAGGGGTAAAGGAAGAGGAAATTGTGCCTGGGGACCTCAGAGCAAATATTTCAGGTGTGTATTTGTGGTAGATGTGGATAAAGATGCAGCAGGGAGAGGTCTGACCAGCATGGGGCAGCCTGCTTGCAGCCAGTACTGTCCTGGTGTGGCAAGGGAAAAAGAAATGCATAATAACCTGCCCTGGGCAGCATCAGCCTTCTTCAGCTTCATTCTGTCCCTTGCTGCAGCACAGCATCCCCCTTCAGGCACTAAGCTCTGGTGGGCTATACTGTGAAGCTCAACTTTTTAGGGTCCTTCAAGCACCCACAGTGCATGCTGACACCGCAGCAGCAGCAGTCACCACAGGCACAGAAATGCCTGGCACCAGGACCTGGCAGTCTCACTGTTAGCATGTCAGGGGGTTTTACCTCTGGACTCATTTCAGTTGGGCTGCATGGTCTGAAAGCCCATCAGGACTTGGAATTCATATAGGTGTGATGCTTGTGTAATTTCACTGCAAACCAAACAATTCATGTGCTTAAAGACTGCTCTATGATATGAATAATAGCACAATGAATGGCTGCAGGCAGGAGCCCAGCTTAAAAAGCATATTCCTGGTAAAATGAAAACACCAAGGTAGAAGCACCTCTAGCTCCTTAGAGAGAGAGAGATGTGTGCACCTTAAGCGACATTCCTGCCTTGTGTTCCCCTTTTGAGAGCCTCAAGTCCACTCTTAGGCATCTGAGACAGGTACTTAAATTTTGGGAGCTTGAGTGAGTGTCTCATGTTACCCATCATACAGCAATGGTAAAAGGTGTGAGTCTGAAGCATGCACTCATAACTGACCAAGACACAACTTTTTAAAGCCAGGTTAAACTTTTTTCAGACGCTACACTTTTTTGGAGACCAGATGCTGTAAGGAAATGGAAAGTGAAATGCAAGGACTAGTGTATATTATCGATAAAATTTCCAAAAGCTGCCTTGGAATTTTCAAACTGGAATGAAAACTGGTCATAATTTCTAAGGGCAACAATTGTACATTCATGAGATCTTCAGCCTTTTTAACATTTTGTCCGACACAAGAAACATCTTAAGGCATTGAATAAACCAAATCACATTTAAAGTAACAGGCTGCAGTATTGACAGCTACTTACACATTTAATTGTCTACTTCGAGATGTTCTGATAAACTCTACGTGTCTAAAATAAATAAATATATTTTTGTGGAATCAAGGAGCAATTCCGAAAATAAGATTTTTCCGGATTCTCATCTCAAAGCATATTGATACTGTATATTATTCATTTGCATTCTTATGAATTCTAGTTTGAATAGACAAAATTTCAAATTACTGTTATTTAAAAATAACCCACTTACAACTAGCTTGTCTCCACAAACTTCTTGCTGCACTTAATTAATGTCATAAAATGGCCAGCAGCAAAAAAATATGCTGATTTTTATTTCAAAGGTGCCGTAATGCTACTGGAATGTAAAGCTCTTTTGAAAATCTGTAACTGTATTTTTAAACAGATGTAGGAAATGAAACATATTCATTTAATGATGAAATCAAGAATAACATGTATTCAAATCAGTAAGACTTCCATAATAAAATTATGCTAACACTGTAACCTTGCATATGGTTAGTTCTGTGAAGATCAGATCATCTAAAACGTCCATCATAAAACAAAGCAAATCAAACCAAATATATTTAGTTATACTTAAGAGTACATATTTTTGGTATACTATATAACATCACTTCAATAGGCACAGTACTATAAAGAATTTTCTTTATTAAACTTACTTGAGAATATCATGACATAAAGAGAAGAAATTACATATTATGCTACGGGTTGGTTGGTTTGCTCTTTTTTGTTAAAATATTTGCTTTGACTTGCATACAGATTTTTAGCAACAGCTGACGGCTCATCATAATTGTATGTTTTCATTATCACTGGGCTGTGTTGACTTACAAAATACTTGTACTCATTATATGTTATGTGTGAAGTGACAGGCTGCAACATAAAGCCTAGGTTTTAACATAGGTGTCTGAAGTCCACTATGCTTTAAATGGGAACCTCTTGTAGGTATTTAAATGGAAAAGGTAGCCATTTAATGTGTTTGTAAATTTTAATTTGGTATTTCAGGATTAGTTACAACACACAGCTTAAAATTTTCCCTCTTTGGTTCAAGACTGAATTTCTGACCAACTTGCTCTACAAGCAGAGTCACCTCTGAATATTCTGTGAGGTCAGTGCATAAACCCCTGATGCATTTACAAAACAACACTGACCTATAGTCAAGGTATCTCATATTCTCTCAATATCTCTTTTATCTTCTTGAAAATAAAAATGTTGATTAAGCCCCACCAGTTTATGTCTTTAGAAAAAAATCCCCCCAAAAATCAATTTACACACTAATGTGTTTCTTAAATGGTGTATATTTAATGCCCAGTTTCAAAAGTCTCGATGAATACGAGGTTCTACAAACAGAATACTTCACAGAGATCTTCAGGATACCCTGGTGGAGTCCCAGCAGTTCATGTCCTTATCTACTTTCTACACAGTGAGCAATTTTGTTTAAATTTTTTGGGGGGGCTTTCATATAACAGAATCACTTTACCTACAGAAATTTGCAATGACATACTTTGTGCTGGTTTGGGTAAATGTTATGCACCTCTCAGTTTCAGTGGTACAACTGTGCACATAACATGAATGGTCAAAGGAAGAACTTTCAACTGTCAGCTGACTAGTTTTAGATTCTGCTATTGCCAGCAGAGCATTTACTGAGGTGTTAGCACATGCTGACATTGTGATAGCTGAATGCCACAGCAATGCACTGAAAGGAATGAGATGATCAGGGAGGACTGAGGAGCAGAACTGTCATTAACAGATATCAGGCTTCTGTTGTCATCACTGTCAGCACTCTGCCAAAATTCGTGTTTCCAGTATATGCTTTCTTGACAAGGACATTGCCTGAGTTACCATTGTTAAACCTCTTGGACTGTTGTTTTTGGATTAAAAATATATGGGGTTTGTACTCCCAGGAGCAAGCTCCAGATACTATGGACAGCCATAGTAGTCTTATCTGTCATTCACAGACCATGATGTGACCCCGTTATTTAGAAAAAATTCATATAAACAAACACATGATAATGTCTATGAAAATGCTGGATTTTGATGACACCTATAGTATTTAATAGCTGGATTATGACATAATTCCATTGTATTTAGGATGGAAAATACATGTGTAGCCCTTGGAGGTGTACTAACAGGAAATAAGTGTGTACTGAAAGACATTTGAAAGTGATCGAAGAGTCTCGAGAAAAGAAATATTTTCAGATTATTTAGAACTAGTATCAAGTCAGGTCAGCTATACTTCAAAGCAATGTTACTCTCACACATGTAAATCCAAATACTTCCAATGCAAAGCAAAAAACCAAGAAGACATGATTTACTCTTATATTTCATTCATCTTTTGTCCCTGCCATGCATTTTGAATTGTTCCCATTTGGATAAGCTTTCCTCTGGCTTCACGTTAGAAGTTCTAACAGACATAGAAAGGGATGTGACAGAATTAGTCTTTTTGCTAAACAAGGAAGATGTTGTTTGTAGACCATATCTGCTTTTAAGAAGTCTTGGCCAAGGGGGCTGGAGGGGGTACAGGAAGATTTGATTTGAATATAATAAACAGAAAGCTAACAAAATACTATTGAAAATATTTTTCCCAAACTGTAGCTCACTAACTGCTCTTCCTTCAGATTATTAGGTTCTGTCCTGTCTGGCATAAAAACCCCAAAACAACCCTCACCTTTTCTGTTTTTCAGTTAGATCCCATATATGCTCACACCTTTTGTCTGTCTTCACTGATGTGTACCATAGCACAAAATTAAATTATTTTGCAAAATTGTAATTAAAATAATTAATTTTTTATTTATGAGCCCCTCATACTTCATCATTAAATGACACTCTGGAACTACTATGTGGTCCAGAGTGACGTAATACCCTTAACAGACAAAGAAATTATGCATTCTGTTATCTATAATAAACAGCTTATTTAATTTATTCCTGTCCTTTACCAACAGTATATATATATGCAAAAAATTAAATTATTCAGAATTCAAAGGGTGAACTAACTTTTAAGCATAATGTAAATATCTATTTGTTGAGAGCTTGAGTGGAACAGAGGTTCTACCTATGATGTGAAATCAAGGTCAACCATGGAAACAATGTATTAGGTGGGTTGTCTCTGAAAGAAGTTCAAAATCTTGTGAACAAAGATTGTTAGACTAACAATATTAACTCTTGACAAAAAGGGAGGAAGTAAATAGCAGACATTACATTTTATTCACTTGCATTTGATTTGTAATTAAAATGAAATTCATATGTCATTATTTTTATTTGAAGAAGAGGGACTTACCCATGAAAAGGTGTTTTGCTTTTTGTGGCTTGTTTGTTTTGTTTTGTTTTTAATGTATGGCTATATTTTTGTTGTTACTGTTAGACTAAGAGAACAAAAATGGGAAAAGTAGCATGACTCCATGTATGGACACAAGTATGGATTTACAACAGTGCTTAAAGTGCTTTCTTATTTGAGGAGATACTTACACAAATGCCTTTTCATGCTTATCTCCTTGTCACCATGTACTATATGCTTGCTGCTCGCTCTCATTTATAATATAATGATAGGGCATTAAGTTCATACTCAGAGTTTAGTATATTGTCATAAAAAACACCTGAAAACAGGAAAATGACAGTTCTATTTGTGTATTATTACAGCAGTTTGAAAATTTTATTAAATACTCAAGTGCTTCATTTTGTCATTTATTCCTTTGCTTCCAGTGTTGCTTTAAGCACTATGTAAGTACAAATAGATAATACTAAAAGCATATCCATCCTATTCTGGGGTTTTGACTAGGATTATTTACTGATGTCTTGCAGAACTGAGATGAAATTAAGATCCCATGTGACCATTTATCTGCTGATGCTGCAAGATGTCTTGCCTCCAGGATTGGTTTCCAAGTACATGGTTCAGCAAAGGTCTAAATCTTATCAATATTTATACATTGTTATGTCTTGTTGTTAAGTGGCAGTGCTGTCTTGTGAGATGTCAAGTAGCATACTTTAATTTGCCAGTGCCAGATGTTGTGGGAACAGCAGAAGCTGTGGCTTGGCTGCCTACAAACAAAGGGTCCAAACAAGCCACTTTGGCTGCAAAGAATGAGTGGATACAATGAAGGACTGCAAACAGGTTGGAAAACTCCAGCTCCTGGAAGTGAAAACAAGAAAGATTATACATGAAACAGAACACCTCACAAACATATAACCAGGAATGAACCACTATTCAAACAGCAATAATTTTAATAGCTTGATGCAACTCTGCTAATGTGCCTTACAATTCTCCATTATAGAGGCTTAGACATTGAACATGTAACATTCAGTAAATAATTGTTTGGAGGCTCAGATGGACAAATTTCTGAGTTAAGTGCCTCCACAGAAATATGAGATCTTATCAGCTAAAGGGGAAGGAAAGCAGCACTATATAATTGTTATTTTGCCTCAGGTTAATGCACATCTGGCCCTTTTGCAGGTTAATTTAGGTAGAAATTTAATGGCTGCACTACAACAGTCTACACACACTCTGGACTACTACCGTATAAGCAATGTAGCCACAAAAATCAATAATGCTGTCACGTTTGTTCATCATGTCACCTCACGCTGTTAGCTATTGTCTTACCTGATTCTTTAATCAAAAAAGTTCCCACAAAACACCACCACCAAAAAAAATAGTCAACAAAAAAACCAAACAACCGAAAAACTCACCACCAACAAAAAAAGACTCATTGTCAAAAAGTGCTACTATCACACAGTGGTATTTTGGATCTGGTTTGGATCTGTTAAAGGACCAAAAAAGGAACATACTTCATGTTTTAAATTTATTTGGAATATCATAGAAAGTTTTTATTTTTCTACTTTAATTCGCAATTTTTTACAGTCCCCAGTATGTGCTTAGACTAGCTGGGACTCTTTCAGATACTACTAAAGAGCAAATAAATAAAAACTACATTTTAAAAATATATATAAATTTGCTCCTTCATGTCTAATTGACTCAATGTTTTTTAGGTTGTCTTCAGTATGTGCTTTTGGAGCCGGTATTTAAACAATAAATATCTGCCATCTTTGAAAGCAAATACTGAGGTACTTGAACACACTTAAGTGAAGGGATAGTGGGGCAGAGTTGCCATCTTTATGCTTTGATTCACCACTTACACAGATTTCTCCACTGCAATACAAAGCCAATAACAGATATCTGTGGTATATTCTATTTGTCCTTCTGTTTAGCACTTTCTAGGCTATGTAGTGCCAAGGGGTTTGCTCTTTTGTTTAGAAGAATATTGATAATGTTGTAAATTTGACAAAAATTACTAAATCTCCCAAAATGACATCAACCTCAATTTTCTGCCTCTTGAGACTTCCTGGAAGATATTGCTTCATGGAATACATGGAGAAATTCACAAATCCCTGATGCGTGAGGGCAACAACTGCATGAAGGCAAACAGCTGCATGTGCAGACTGTCCAGGTATGCACTAAATGGGTGAAGCTTTGTTAACTCTCTTACAACCTCAGATGTCCTTCAGACATGCTCAGAAATAAATTTGTAACATCCCATGAGCTTCTTTAAACTCCCCTGACTACCAGTTCTCAATAAAAAAGATAAAGTTTATGCCAAGTTTCACAAACCTGCCATCTGTGTCCCTCTAAAAACAATCTGTTAGAGACATTCTCATTCTTAAACATTGGGAGAGGGGCAATTTTATCATTATGTCAAGGTGTTTTATTTTCTCCTTCAAATTTCAAAATAAGAAAATTTATCATAGATAGGAAAAACATGGACAATCAAAGATGAGGCAACTAGGAATTATGAAACTATTTCAGAATAAGAACTATCAGTCATTGAAATTAAATTACTTTTCAGTTAACTCCATCTTATTAATATATTTATTTACCCTTTTGGCACTACAAAAATAAAACTGAAGCTTAAGAGAATAAATAGCTAGCGGAACGGTGAAATATTTGCAGCATTAACTGCATGTGTTATCTATAGAAAGGCTATACTTCCCCCTATGCCCCAACAGGATAAGCCTATTAAGACAAATATTACAGTTTGAGAATGGTTCGAGTCAATTAGGTAACTCTACTAGCTGAAAGTTCTTACTATCATACTTACAGCTACTGGACACTGAATTTTCACAGTGCGTGAGTACAGTTATTACCAACAGTTATCACAGGTGTTTCTGCAACAGTGACACATCAGGAATATCCATTGCTCAATGGACCATCAAGGGAAATGGGTAAGGCAACAGAACAGCCTCTGAAGGTCCCACTGGATTGCTATTATTGATAGCAATGATGCAATGCAGAAATTACCTTCACTGCAAAGAAGAGCACTAAGAAGTCAACAAATGTGCAATTATTATTTGCCGTGAAACATTATTCCCATTTCAATGAAGACATGCATATTTAATTGGAAATTAAAGCAATGTGAAGCACAGTAGGCTGACTGCTATGTGGTGAGTACATACAGGCTTGATTAATGGCTGCAGCTCAATTCCCAGGAGTCTGCTTGATGGGAACAGGACCTATCAGGAACAACACTTTTCTGGCAGATTAGCCTAATCACAAGAAAACTTAATGAACAGGTAAGACTTCATGTAAACCTGCTGACAGACAAAATGTTCCCTCACTTCTGAGAACTTGCACTTTTAGCTGCCCACAGGTCAGCACTACTGCCAGCAAATGGAGGGGACCCCACAGGCTTTTGTGTACACCCAACCACCCCTGGGTTTTTTTCCTACATACTTTGTACTCAGTCATTCTGTCATCTGAATACACTTTTGTCTAGGCAGGGTATTGTGTACTGCAGACCTAGCTTCAGATGAATTGTCAAATGAGCAAACAGTCAAACCCCAAGAAACCTGAAGAAACATGCAGTGAAGCCATTGAAGTTGTTATCAGCAGGGAAAAGCAAATCTTCTGAATCTCCAAAAAGGCAAAAAAATCCTATCTTAAGCCATATCTACTTGTCCATGTACAATTACACCATTTACTATTCCAATTTCCAGACCCTTTTCTGTACACCTCACCTGAGACCTCACTCTCCTAGGAATATCAGTGTACCCTCTGGCTTTCAAATTGCCTAAGTCATCATTTGGTTCAATTACTCTCACCCTACATTGCTATCATTATATCAGACATTCCCAGATTATTCCTGCCCTGCTGAGGACAATGTAAGTGGGAAGAAAAGTATGTGAGAAAGATTCATTCAATGAGCAAGGTCAGAAGTGTATAGGAATTCTAGTAGCCTTTCACAAAGAAAGTCTGGATTGAAAGGAAAGAGATGAAAACAGGAAACAGAAAGAGAGTATCCTCAAATGAAAAAAAAACCCCACCAAATCCCAACAATCTCTTATTGCCTGCTGAGGACAATGTAAGTGGGAAGAAAAGTATGTGAGAAAGATTCATTCAATGAGCAAGGTCAGAAGTGTATAGGAATTCTAGTAGCCTTTCACAAAGAAAGTCTGGATTGAAAGGAAAGAGATGAAAACAGGAAACAGAAAGAGAGTATCCTCAAATGAAAAAAAAACCCCACCAAATCCCAACAATCTCTTATTGTATGAGATTAATGATACAACTACATAAATGAAACACATAAAAAAATCAAGCAATTTTAAGTTTCTCAGTATCCATGACACAGCTAGAAAAAAATCTTCACTTTCATCCATATATAAACTCCTGATATGTGAAGATATTTGTTCTTTCATCAAATGTGGTGTTACATGGTCTCTACTAGCACAGAATCTGATCTAAAATAGATATTTAACACATAATTAATGTGCAAGACATGCAGAAACTAAAAACTGAAACACTCAAATAAACAAGGGTCAGAAATCTGAGCTCAGAAATGCAGTCACTGAAACTGGGCAAACACTGTAAAAATCCTAAGGATGCATACTTAAAACTCATTTAAAGATGATACCCTAAATGTGAAGAGCACTGTGATGCTCATGGAAAACCCTCGAGGCTAAGAACAAGTACTAATTTTAAATTGCATTTTGCAGAATATACTTGAAATGAGCAGAATCATCAGTCTGGAAAACAGTGCAAGCACCCATCAAGTAACCCTGCAACAGCTGAAAGTGAGTATTTTGTTCAGTAATGTGAACAGCAGTAACCCAGGATATTTGTCCTATTTTAGATTAGATTTCTATACAAGACAATTTCAAGTACAAGATAATTGTCATTGATTACTATTCAGGTAGTATTAATTAATAACAAGATTAATGCCAAACCCTTGAAGTTACACTTCCTCCTTTGCTGATACTGTATTTCTGCCGCCTTTCATTCTCAAATAAACAAAGAAAATTGACTGGACCTTCATCTTGATCAGTTTATTTTTGTATTCACTTTGGTTTTGTACTGCTCAGCTTAGGAGTTCAGCTCGTCTGTGAACAAAAGCTAACCTGATGCAGCACAGCTGTGTGACCTTGCCTGAATTTTTCTGACAGAACTGTTGTGCTGCAAGTTGAGAGAGTTGAAGTCACAGACTGAAGTGTAGCTTTTGAGTTATATATATATGTTTTACAGGGCACAGAGGCTCCCATTTCACAGTTGTGCGTGTACTTACAATATTCAATTGAGAAATTACAGGTAATGAAAAAAGCACTGATGCTGATTTTTGTACACACTACATAATCCTATGTTTGGAAGCATATATATACATATTTCTAGAAAAAGGACCTCTCATAGATTAAAGGCACTCCTATTTTTGCCAAAAATATATTAAGCAGTTTCTCCTGCAGTGGTTTAATACTTAGTCAGGTAAAATTGAAGATCACAACTCTGAGTTTATTACAGTCCTGAGGCTGTGTTAGCCTCTGGAGCTGCTGTGATACTATGGAGACACTAATGGAGCATTAAACTATAGCTAAACAAACAGGTAAACAGATAGGTAACTAGATAAGAAGGTGCGTAAATGAATCTTTTTGTGCCCTTCAGATGCAGAGAAAGCTTTGCCCTTCTGCACTTGGTTTTTTACCCCCCCAACATCTCAGTAAGAACAAATAAAGGGACACATCGGTTCCACGTTCTGCCAAGCAGACAGCTCTATTTTGTAGCCCTCACTCAGAAAAAATCTGTCTGACTGCGCAAACTTGTGCAATATCTCCTGCGGAGTGACAGCTGGGAAATAACCCACAGATTGGAATGTCTAAGGGGTATCAGTGATTAATGTTGCCCTTAAGTGGTTTTCTTGTCAGAAACCACTTAGACCTTGCCTTAGAGACCTTCAAAGTTAGGTGTTTGCTTCCAGGCACCCTGCCATGGACCCATTGGTATAACCTACAGCAATTATTTTCCAGATTTTTCAGAGTAGAGCCACTTAAATCTATGAGGAAACACTTCCTTTATTCTACATTATATATCTTTATAGTAAAATGATTTAACTTTGAGAGAAGCTAAACAAAAGCATCAGTACAAAGTCTCTACAGGAAAAAAAAGGAGTATTTGTAATGTTTAAATATCTAAAGCTATTTTAAAGCTGAAAAGATGCATACTGGGTAATAAGTTAAACTGTGACTAAATCCATAGCACATGATGTGTTTCCCAAAGCATGCCATTTTGAATTTTGTTAAGTCAGGCATGAAGCACACTGTAAAAAATTCTGACAGTATTATAAAAATATTAGTTATTCAGTGTCAGTGAATGACTTTCTTGCACTTAGGAATATCAACTCTGGTGGGAAGCATGTTCCTTGACAGAAGAAAAGGCTAACTGATGAATGGATGTGGTGTTGGACTTATTCCCAAAATTTATTTTTCCTAGATTCTTATAACATTACAGTGGTATCTCTGTATATTTCACCAGAATACAAAGGAGATGCTGGACAATTATAAAGACAGCATGGTTAAAATTTAAAATGCTGATGTATACTTATTTTTTTTTCCCAAGAAATGTGCATCTAAAAGCTGGAATGTATTTCTAGCATAATAACAAATGTACCTACATTTTGGACCAAAATTCAATAGCTAAGCACTCTGACACAATTCTGTAAATCATGATAAGTGTGCTAAAACTAAAGGGTATTATCACACAGGTACAACATGCCATAATCACACAGATCTGGGATAGCACGAGATACACAAAATGTGCAACATTATAAATTAATACAGGAAACATATGGATTTTGATAACTCATATTTTTCTGGGAATGAATTATATACAATCATAGAATCATTTAGGTTGGAAAAGATGTTTAAGAACATCAATCCCAATTGCTGACCCAACACTGCTAAGTCCACCACTAAACCATGCCTCCAGGTGCCACATATACAGGTCTTTTGAATAACTTCTGGGATGATGACTCCACGGCTTTCCTGGGCTGCCCGTCCCAATGCTTGACAACTATTTTGGTGAAGAATTTTTTTCTTAATATCCCATCTAAACCTTCCCTGGTGCAACTTGAGGCCATTTCCTCTTGTTCTTTTACTTGTTATTTACGACAACAGACTGAGACCTTATTACAGCCTCCTTTCAGGCAGTTATAGAGAGTGATAAGGTCTCACCTGAGCCTCCTTTTCTCCAGGTTAAACAACCTCAGCTCCCTCAGCCACTCCTCGTAAGACCTGTGCTCCAGACGCTTCAGCAGCTTTGTTGCCCATCTCTGGACTTGCTCCAACACCTCACCTTGATAGCGAGGAGCCCAAAACTGATCACAGTAATTGAGGTGCCTTGAAAGTTACCTGTCCTGCTTCCATATTACTGCTTGGGCATGCAGGAGTGAAGAGCCCTAATACATTGGTGCAATGGCTCCTCAAATTTTTGGTTTTGTTCTCTACTGTGAGGTCTCATTTCACTATGTTCTGATTATTCCTCATGTAATATAACTGGGAAAATATAATAAAATCATAAAGAAAGTGTTACAGTGTATTTCCCCTTATAACAGTGGGTCTCCAGGCCATCTTAAAAACAGAGCTGCATTTAACAGGTGATGATAGCTGTGGCCATGAATATTCATCACAACCTTTAACAGATGTTTTACTAAATTTCCATAGTCTGTTTCCAAATGAAGCCTGCATACAGTATGTATGAAATCTGGCATTACAAGCATTTCTGAAAATCTGATTAACATTTCCTAATGACTCAACAGTTCCACAAATAGCTATACCTTTAACTCAGTAACGCAAAGTACAAAAAATAGAGACTAGACTATTCCACCTCTTCTTATGCTGAATAGCACTTTAAATCCATGAAAGGCTTAAAGAATACTGAAGGGGGCTATCCATAGAATTTTAAGCTAACCAGTGTTGAAAAAATATGAAACAAGAATCTTCACATTCATTTTATAGCCACATTTATCTACATTTCTCAGACTAAGCAACATACTTAATATGTAAAGAAATTGGAAAGGATAGAAGTGCTCATCATAAATGCCATAGCACCTTCCAAAGAAAATCTAATCTGACATTTTTGATCATGATATAGTTGATATGCTTTGATCACTAAGGAAATTAAGTAAAAGTAACACATTTTTATTTCCAAATTGATCAATGTGAAAGTTTAAATTTATAGTAAAGAGAATCAACCAGGGAACATGACAGCATATTAATAAGCATGCTAGCAAGTTTGTATAATATTCTGCCTTCATAATGTAGAAGTTAGAATTTCTACATTAATAAAAGGTAGGCAGAATTTTCTAGAAATAAAGCTCTACTCAAGTGAAGTCAACCCCCCCAAATCAACACTGTCCCATTCTTTGACTCCTATGAATTTTCTTTGGTCTTAAAAATCATGCATTAATATGACAGCAATAGCAGTCAGATATTAGAAAAATAATAATGAGTTTCATCCTTCATCTTAACATAGGAGCAGGATAAAAGTTTACAATTATTTCCTTAAAAGAACATCACAGAATCATAGAATCAACCGAGTTGGAAAAGACCTCAAAAATCATCGAGTCCAACCCTACCATTGTTACTAGACCATGGCACTAAGTGCCAAATCCAGTCTCATCTTGAAAACCTCCAGGGATGGTGAATCCACCACCTCCCTGGCCAGCCCACTCCTATGCCTGATTACCCTCTCTGTAAAAAGTCTTCCTAATATCCAACCTAAACCTCCCCTGGCAGAGCTTGAGTCTATGCCCTCTTGTCCTCCTGCTGGTTGCCTGGGAGAAGAGACCAACCCCCACCTGACTACAACCTCCTTTCAGGGAGTTGTAGAGGGTGATAAGGTCTCCCCTGAGCCTCCTCTTCTCCAGGCTAAACAACCTCAGCTTCCACAGCCTCTCCGTACAGGACTTGTGCTCGAGCCCCTTCACCAGCCTCGTTGCTCTTCTCCGGACCTGCTCCAGCACTTCAATATCCTTCCTGAACTGAGGGGCCCAGAACTGCACACAGTACTCAAGGTGTGGCCTCACCAGCACCGAGTACAGGGGCAGAATCACCTCCCTGGTCCTGCTGACCATGCTGTTCCTGATCCAGGCCAGGATGCCATTGGCCTCCTTGGCCACCTGAGCACACTGCTGGCTCATGTTCAGCTTTCTCTCTATCCAAACTCCCAGGTCCCTTTCTGCCTGGCATCGTCCTGACATTAGGTTAATTTGTAATTACTTATTAGGGGTTAAAAGAAATTCTGCTCTATTTCTGAAGAAAATCAGAAGAAAATATCTATCTTTGAGATGCAGCAGAACAGGAAGATATCCAAAGCCATGGTCACCATATTTCACTGCTGTTGATTTAATGGGGGCTTTTCCATACCTTTATTGTATTGAGTAAAACATTCAAATTTAAGTAAATAGCTGTTATGTAGAAAACAATTAATATCAAACATAAAGAGACATGGAGGAAGGAAAAACAGCTGCTAAAGGTAGCTATTGGCATTTAAACTCACAACTGTCCCCAAGACAATGCACTTTTTTCTCTACATACTTCATTATATGTTACATATTTAGCACTTTTAGACAATTCATTTAACCATTTCCTTTTTGCTCACGGAGCTGTATTGTTATCACATTCATTCAACAATTTTCTCTCTGACAAGGTCAGGAAAAATGGTATAGGAAATGCTTCAAAAACAAGGCTTAAAGATGGACAAGAAAACAGTCTTTAGGTTTACACTAAAACTGGGATTCTAGTCAAAAACCACTTTGATGCAGACTCTAAGGCAGTTGCGATTATCGAGACCTGGGGAGATCACTTCTCACACACACTGGGGCAGTAAATGCCCTATACTCAAGAGACATCATAAATTGAACTAAGCATGAACCTCTCATGGCTACAGTTTTCATGAACTAATTCTTGAATCAAAAGCACAGCTGAAAATACAACTTTTCTGGTTTTGCATTAGATACAGACATAAAGCTTCAGTCTTGTAAGAGAACATGTGTTTAATTCATACTTTTTTTCAAATGAGAAATTAAAACAGATTTTAGACCTTTGCTGGATTTTATCCTCATAACTTTCTCCCCAAGTTGATTTTTAATTTTTTATTTTGCACCACTTTTTCATGATACAAGCACAGGGTGAAAAAATAGAGCACTCAAGTTCTTAGCTAGCTTTATCAAAATGGTAAGAGGAGAGTTGCCAAACATGTCTAAATCCATATATAGCAAGTCCTGCTTTTTGTTATTTTTAATCTAATTACACCTATCAAGATATTTTAAACTAGAAACAAGTCCAAGTAATTAACCCAGTTTTCTTCTATTTCTTTGGTTTTCTTTGCATTCTTTGTGCATTAATCTAATATTTCCAAGTAACTTAGTTTAATTTACTTCTCCACTCCCCTAACTGCTTTGAAAACTGTACATTGCCATTTTTACAAACAATGTATTGTTTTTACCTTTGCTTCGATTTGTTTAGTATCTTGGTTTTGGAACAAAAATTTGATTTTGCTCTTCCCATCATCTGAAGAACCTTTGAGCTGGGAAAACTTGTACCTCCAAAGCACGGCCTAAAGGGAAAAGAAAACCCCACCATAAAAAACCATACACAAGCAAGTCAATGTAGATATCATTAAAAATTGTGTTAGAAATAGCTGATCTCCTTCCAAGGAAACTTTTAACCCCTCTATGGTACATAATTAAATAAACATAGTGATCTGTGGTCAGATGTCCCTTTGATCATACGGATTAGACTTTGGCAGTGTCTGATTCACATCTGGCAGACTACATTCGTGAAATTTATGCTGAAATTCCTTTATCTATATTTCATACTGATTAAACAAAGGAAGCAGGATCATAAATTCATTGTTATGCCAAAAAAACCCAAATATTTTTTTCCGCTGGCAATCTGTGGATTCCCTACTCTATCTGAAGTGATGATCTTTCATGCAAGGCTCTCTTTTTCTTTCTACATTGAAAAATCTAGTATTAACATCAAAGGCATATCAAATTAAAAACAAATATATATTTATAAATGATAACAAAAGAAAACTCTGTAAATGAACTTATTTTGAGTTCGTTTATGAACAGATCATTAATTCTAACCATATCAGTGGCCTTTTCAGCCATTGTATTATGAATTACATTGTGTCTTGTTGCAAAAAAGACAGATTGCTCTACAGAATAAACATGTAATTAATAAAATTTACAGCTGTCAAGAAAAACATAATTTTTAAAATTTATCTAATGTGGATTTATTTAGGAAAAAAACATTTCAAACTACTTTGCTTAAAGATGGATGTTTTTGAGCATTAACATTTTTAATTCTGATTTCAGTAGCATTTCACATAATTAGAAGGCCATCCTCACTCACATTGTGTCGATACTTTGAAGAGACATTAATTTCACAGGCATTGCACAACACAGAAACTTAGGGCAACACTTTTGTCTAAGGGTTTGCAAATTATTTCCTCTCAGTGGCATAGGATGACACTTCCATCTGTGCCCTTTGTCTTTATCTAAGAATGATTTATTACCTACAGGGAATTAAACAGAATATGAGGGAGGTCAAATTTTTAACTGTCCTAAATCTGTGTAGGCCCCTTTGCTTCAGGATGTGTTGATATCTTTATGTTATTGACTGGCAAAAATCATAAACCTGCACCAAGCTAAATAAAATTCGCTGTCTTTGAGTAATCTGAAGAAGAAAGGAACCAGAAGGACTGCATCATAACTGCGTGCAATACACAAATCAAGTGCTAGAATTTTTCTCCAAGATCCTCTCCATATAGTTGCTCCTTCCAGATAAAAAAACAAACCCTAGTCTCAGCATCACTTTCATTCTCTGTGTCTATGTGACAGGTGAGCTCCCATCTGCCATAAACAGAGTTAAGGACATTCTGTTTCAGATAAACTAGAGGAATTTGGCAATTTATGTGAAAATATATCATATTTGTTTCAAATGCTGTCCTCTTGAGCCCACCAATTTGTGCTGCAGAAAATAGAATAGCTTCTCTCATCTCTAGGTGTGTGCAATTCCTTTCACCTTGTTTGATCAATGATGTTTACTTATAGCCTACAGATAGTGAGTTAAAAACAAACCAAAACAATACAGTATACCATTCAGATGGCCATATTCCTATCTACTTTGTAAAATCCGTTTTTTTACTGATCTGTGTAATTCAAATCTTGTCAGAAGATCAAGACTATTGCCTTTCCACAGGAACACCAAATCTATTTAAGCATGTCATTTCCTAGATGAGAAATGTAAAGGGCATTGATCGTATCTTTATCTCAGAAGAGCAACAATCAAAGAAATGAACTATCATCTTTCTCTCCTCTGATGATGTATGGAGAGGCCAGGAGAGAGATGAAGCAGTAACAAGGACCCTTAGATGGGCAGGCAAAATCCCAGGGTACCTGGCCTTATTCCCAATCACATTAAGTTCAATTGAAGATGAAGCATGTATAGAAGTGAGCTTCTTTGGCATTTCCCTGCAGTTTTGCCATGCAATTCATTCCCACTCAAAGGAAACAGAATGACAGTCACACCAAACCACAGGCATGACTCAGGAACACACTTCAATTTATGAATAACATTAGTTTTGGAGACTTCTGCTTAGCAATGGCACTTACTTAAGTGCACTGCAAAATCAGGTCTACAGCATGGAGAGGACTAATTCCAGCAAAACTGCACTTCAGCCATCAGGATATCAAAACAAGCTCCTAGACCTGACAGTCCCTTTGCAGTGATGATTAAACACTCTTCACCTAAACTGTGAGGACTAAAAATGTTATTGACAATGCATGAAATGATTCCCACATGAAAGAATTATCTCTTCCTTTTGAATGATCTTTACAAAATTGCACACATTGCACCAAAGATGTACACATGATGGTTACTTTTGAAAAAAATAAGAGTAGACAAATGTGAATTTTAAGTTATTAAGTCAGGAATACAAAGTATTTCAAGGTAGTCACTCTGGCTACTTCTTTGTTCTAGGGAATCTCTGAATAACAGACCTACATCCTGGCTTAAACTGGGGAAAACTGGTTCACTCTGATAGACTCTAGATGTGTCTATACTTCAATATACTATACTATGTTAAAAGTGCAATGATTACTTCAAAGTACTTAAACTAGATGTTCAAATTCTAGATAGCAAAAATTGTGTAAATTAGTTAAGCATATGCCCAGTTAGACCCTTTTAATTCCTTTCTCCTACCAAAGAAGATGAAGTGCTGCTGTGTGTAGTCAGAACTGCACGTTTTGCATGTGCAACAGATGTACAAGGTGATACAGAATGCTCTGACTGCAGTTGCATCGCTCTTAAAATACAGTATCTTGGGGGATTGCTGGTTTACTTCCTCTTGTGGTTTCATATGCTCTGTAATTTTTTTCTTCTTTTCATTTTCATTAAAAACAAAAAGATGACAGAACCTGAGGGAATGTCCTGAAGTTGCATCAGGGGAAGTTTAGGCTGGACATTAGAAAGTGGTTCTTCATCCAGAGGGTAGTTGGGCACTGGAACAGGCTCCCCAGGGAAGTTGTCACACCACCAAGCCTGACAGAGTTCAAGAGGCATTTGGACAATGCTCTCAGGCACATGGTGTGATTCTTGGGGATGTCCTGTGCAGGGCCAGGAGTTGGACTAGATGATCCTTAAGAGTCTCTTCCTACTCTGATTATTCTGTGTTTCTGTGATTACTGCAAAATACATAAGTAGTGAACAGGGACCAGAGCCATCTGTTTTCAATGGCTACTTCATAGTGCCGAAGTAAGAAAAGAGAGACATGACCTGCTTACCCAAGCACCCACTTTTACACAGATGTGCAACTACAGCAGTGACACAAACACATGAGACAGAGAGCTTCATATACTGTTATCTTTCATGTTCCTACGGGCTGACTTCAGTGTCACACTGCTCACTGTGGTGACTGTCCTGAATTCTAATTTGAAAGGCTAATCCTCCTGCATTAGGAACAGGTACACTTGGGAATACTGATCTACATCACTGTTAAAGACAAGTGAATGATTTTTTCATGTTTTTGAATATCACAGTTCCTCAGAAACATATGTTGAATGCTTGCCTCAAAGAATTAGTATAGGTTGCTATAATTCTGTGCAATATATATATTTATATATACTGACATCAAAGCAATAAATATATTTGTAAAACATGTTTTTTTTTCGCAAATTGCCAAAACCCTAAATGTCTGTCATGTAAATTATTCTTAAATCAGTTTTCATGAATTATAAAATATAAGCAGAAGTACTTCCTGGTCTGAAGATGCAGTGTTACTGAGCTCAACACTCTGTAATACATTCTGATAGCGCTTCTTTCAGCTAATAAAAGCAGTTTGTTCTCTTCAAGTACTTTTCTTATACAACCCACAGTACCTGTGCATAAACTGCATCACTGAGACTATTTTACAGGACTACATATAGTATTTGCAGGAAGCAGCAAGGTTTTGTTTACCCTAAAATAGATTTGACTGATGGACCAAGTGCCAATTCCTCTTAAAACACAAACTGCAACCAAATTAAAAAAAAGATTATCTTGTAGATAGGGACATCAGCAACTCATGAAGACCCTGAGACACCTTTCAAGTTGAGGCACACAAGCTCATGATGCTTTGATGGAAGACCAAGATGAGAAGTCAGCATGCACTATTTATTGTCTTGAAAAGCGAACTCTCAGTGGGTAGAGATAGAACTTGTGAACAACAGCAAGCAGTCCATTGCAGAAAGTGGGGACCAAGGTAATAGCATATACTGAAAATGCCACCAGCTTCACAGTTTGGATACTCCTAATATGGTCACAGAAAATCTGACATAGTTAATCCATGTTTTAAGAAATGTACTGTAAGAAGACAATCTCTCTGAATAAAACCAGCATGTATCATGCATAAAATTGAAAACAACCAATGAAATATAAATCCTTTTCCAAATTATTATTCATAGATTGCTTAGGCTGCTTTTTGCATTTTATACAATTTAATAAAATTAACTTCAAAGAATACCAGAATGCAATGCAAACAAATAAACAGTGCAGACAAACTGACAAATTAGATTTTAAGACTTCTCTTGAGATGCTATTTAATTATCGTAATAAGAAATCATCAAAAAGCAAAATTCTGTATTCACTGAAATTAATAGGATTTTTCCTGTGACATATCTGAGACCAAGATTCTCCACCAATACTTTTTAATGAGAAATATTTTATTTATAAGCAAATATCTAGGACTCATTTGTTCTAGTCTTTGTAACCAAATTACTGGCTATTATCTTCTGCTAGTGCTATTTTGCTGTAACTACTCAAGGATGCTCTCTGCCTGCATATTTTTATTGGGACATAAATGCAATACACAAATGACACATGGAAGAAAAGCTATTGACTTCAATACCTGTAATACTTCCCACAGTCATATAAAAGAATTGCTTCTATTCTTAGCACTAGTCCTAAATCTAGAACACATATTCTGCAAGGGACCTTAGAAAATACTTTCACATTCATATTATATGTCACTTTGCTACTCATTCCCAGAATCCTGGACTAAACCACATATAATTTTGATGAGATGACATCAAACAAAATCACTTCTCATCTAGATAATGGCATCAGAAATTTGAGAATCCACCATAATTATCTTAATTTAGGGTATGACTGGGATGTTAGGGTTTTTGCTTTGTTTTGGGTCAAGGAGCTTGTTTTATCCTAAATACAGACAGGATTACCAAACAAATATAGAATAAATAGGTGCCTGTATTTTTACTTATCATGCTCTAGGGAATATGCATAGAAATGTGTCTGACTAGTCCATGACTCTGTGATAGCTATATGATTTAGGAAGGATCTAGAAGGCATTTTGCACTGGAACTACGAAAGAAAAGCTGTATTTTGTCAACATGAGAATCTCCAACCAGAACAGATTTAATTTGTGTCATATGGTTTCAGTGATGAACTATCTTTAATTTGTTATTTATCAGTCTTGCCTCTTCTATGTTGGATTATGCACTGTGGACCAACTCTGTTCTAGCAGAAAGACTATTTACACTTAATAAACTCTTGCAGTGGTATTTGCACCACATACTGCAATGGCATCACTTCACCTGCCAATGAAGCCACATGAGCAGAGTGGCTGAGGTCGCCTGGCTTGTACAGCCTGCAGAAGAGGAGGCTAAAGGGAAATCTCATAGCAGCCTATGGCTTCCTCATGAGGGGAAGTGGAGGGGCAGGCACTGATCTCTTTGGTGACCAGTGACAGGACCCAAGGGAATGGTATGAAGATGTGTTAGGGGAGGTTTAGGTTAGATATTAGAAAAAGTTTCTTCACCCAGATGGTGACTGAATATGGAATAGGCTCCCTATGGAAGTGGTCACAGCACCACAAGCCTGCCAGAGTTAAGAAACATTTGGACAATGCTCTTAGGCACACGATGTGATTCTTGAGACTGTCCTGTGCAAGGCCAGGGGTTGGACTTCAATGAGCCTTGTGGGTCCCTTTCAACTCAGGATATTCTATAATCCCATGAAATACAGGTTTTCTCTATACTTTCCAATGACATGAATCATACAGATGTATAGTAAAGAATTTTGGCCTTCAGTAGGATGCTTGAAAAAAACCTGTAAGAGTCTGTCAGTGTTTTATAATGATTAAACAGCTACATCTCAGACCACCTGTACATGTGGAGTAAATAAAGAAACCATCTTTATTGGAAAGGATGTCAGAGGTCACTTTTCAAATTCTAGTTTCAGCAAATCCCTTTGTTTTCTTTTCCATTGTATCTGCAAAAAGCTGAAGCTGTACCTTTCCAACACTGCCTCCTTTTTTCTCGATACTCTAACTGAATGAAATATTCCTCCTTTTAGGTTTTTATGGATTTTTTTATATATGTATTACAGAATTATGATAAACTTCAATGGACACCTTTCAAGCTAATGCTGTTTGTCATCTGACTAAAACAAGTGATACTTCTACAGGTCAAACTAAATCAAGAGCAGATGCCTTGTAGGTCCTAGTTTTCAAGAATAAAAGTAACTGGAGCTTTGGGCACCTGGGATACACCTTAATTTGTCTCTTTGTCTCATACCTAATTGAGAAGGATTGCATTCTTGCAAAGTGACACTTTGTCCAGACTGATAGCAGCAGTAGGGAACTGAGTAGGATTAAGATCTTGTTCATGCTCAGTTCTACTGTGTTACCAATCTCTGGAGAGTGTCTTACTAAAAAAGAATTATGGTTCAAGGCAATTTCCTTTGTCAACTGCTGTGGCTTTATAACTGTAAAGGGAAAGACAGGGGAGGACATAGAGGATAAAGAACAAAAATGAGACAAAGGAAAACAGCAAGAAAGTCGGCCCTTATAAAATAACTGTTCTTGTCCATTACTGAAATTACACAGAATGTTAAAAGTCTACAGTTTATTTGTTTGGTATTGATGGACAATTTTTTTCTAGCCACAGAACATAAAACTGTATGAACCATGCTTGATGGCTTATATTAAAGTTATAGTAACTATTTGTTCAGCATTTCAATTTCTAAGCATGGAATAAATATTTTTTCCACAAGAATTACATCATTAAATCACTACCTTGATGTGAGCCAAGCTTTCTTCTGCCTTCTCTATTACCAAACTTTGGATATCAAGAGGGTACATGCTGTTTTATTTCAATATGCGATGTGTATTAGTTGTATGAAAAGACAGACCTCAAGGTATGTATCTCTAGAAAACATGGAGATTATTCCTAAAGAAATTAAGAGAATTACTGCTCTGTGTGATTTAGTAGTCTTTTGGTATGAAAAACAAATTAAAGATGTTTGCAACGTAATTAATTTTTCACACGCATTCTCTTTTTTTGATGAAGTGTTCAAGGTGTCTGCAAGAGAACAGAGGACAGGTATATTGAGCTTTGTTGATATACACCTTGTGGGCCATTATGGAGTCTTTTTTACTTTGTTTGAGCACCACCGTAAAATTCAGTAGTACCTTAATTTATTTTCAGTTCTATAAAAGATGTTTTTTTCCCTTCTGACAAATATATATTTTTGACAGCTGCTTTAATGAGCAGTAAATGGGATGGAGCACATACATAACACTTCACACAGGGAGGTATATTGCAATGTATATTCACTCAAACATATATATTATTCTTGGAAGTTATTATGCGAATATGCACATTATAGAAAACAATTTCAATGAATATGTCGGTATAAACAGAAACGTATATAACATACATTTCTCTGTGTATATTCACCCATACATTTAATGAGTGGTCGGGTTTTTTTTGTTAGAAGCACAGTAAAAACAAGTTATTGAATGCCACTTGAGGAAGTAGCTTTATACATTGGATCACTTTCAGAATAGTAGTTAGATGAACGTCTGTACACACCTTATTATTCTTTTTCAGTATCTATCCTTAATTCTTAAGATGACTATATTGGCTGCAAAACCTTATTTATGAATGCTTATTGTGATACATATGTATGTGCATGCCTAACATAAATTGTCCATAAAAGATTTATGTTTGTTCATTAAAACACTGATGTCTATATACAAACTAATGTTAGACAAATGTTGGACCTGAATTGCTGTGCTGTAATTGTGCAGGACTAGGGAAAAATGTTTTTCCCTGTAGACACTGACATACAATGCTGCAAAAATAACCTAGGGTAAAACTTAGTTTATAACTTATAAGAGATGCCACAGAACTTTTTACATAGTTTAAAAACAAAAAAATCAAACGAAATATTTAGCATATGGAACATCTCAAAAGAAAAATTACATCTGGAGTAGATGCTGTATACTAAGACACTTTGAATTGCTAGGACTAACTAAACAGATTCTGGAAAACAAGATTAGGCAGCCAAGGGAAAGGAAAATATCTAAATGGCATTCACAAAGATTAGTTAAATTCACTTTTCATAGAATACCAGCAAGGAAGAAAGAGGGAAGTTCAGTAAGAGGGTGTTATTTGGCATCCTGTATTTCAAATAAAGCAAATGAAATTCCATTAAAGCTGGTGGACATTTTTTTGAAGAAGTCCCCAGTGGAAGAGATGCTATGGGGAAACTCCCTATTGATCAGATTTAAAATTCCACAGAAATTAATCATAATCAAACATTTGCCAATGTCTGCTTGGCCTATATGTCTCAGTTCACTTTCAAACTATACATCATTAATAAGAAAAAAAAGATAACATCTTGCAGTGGAGCTTTGGCTCTGAAAAGTGCTACAGAGAACAAAGGCACAAACATACTTGCTACTAATTTTTAATGTGCAGGGATAAAAATGAATTTGTGTGCAAAATTGCCTTTGGCAGTTTACAAACTGTTTACCAGAATTAATAAATTCTTTTCTGAAATGTTGGAAGAATCTTATTTAACTAGGCAGTCTTAAAAAGTATTCATTCTCCTTTCAGGAAATTACAATGGTTTGTTAAATAGCAGCACACCAAATGCTCTGAATAACAAACTACTGTTGACTCCACAAGCTATCAGTCAGAAAACGAGTAAGAGAAAGCAGGGAATATGCAGCAGAAACAGTTATGATTTATGCCAGTGCTGTTATAATCACATCACAGTACAGATTTGTTCTGAATAATTCAGTTTAATACTTTGTGTACTCATATTTTTCATAGGTCTGTGCAGACACAGAAACAATGTTTTTATTGAATTATGATGTGTTTGACTTGAAATACATTTAGTGCAGATGATAGTTTTTAACCACTAATTTCAGCTTACATAGTTAAGTATTATAGAAAGATTAAATGACAGTAAGCAAGGAAACAAATCACAGAGGGTTGTATGGTTTTTGTCTGGAAACCATAAGCATAATGAAAGCCATTACCCTGTATAAATATGCTCATGAGCATTGGTAGTGAGCTTGGATTTTAGCATATTTGTGAAATTTTAACTGCAATTTGTCAGGCATGTTGGACAAAATCCGTTAACTTACTTGAAATTTAAGAGGGAAAAGCAATTTATGCCTTGTTGCATTGCTTAAATAACTAGACTATTTGAACAGCTGAATAACTTAAAATCATGAGTTAAAGATTTTGGCTTCATTTCAGTTTATTAGTGATTATGCACTTTTAAAGACAGTTCACAGTCCAGTCATTAGTAATTAAGAAAGAAGACTTAAAATACCGTGAGCACAGTGTTAAGCATAAGATTGAAATTGCCTGAAGAGTTACTGATGATGCCACTACAAAAAAATATACAGCAGGACTTCTCAGGTGTTCTCAGAAACTAGCGTGTTTCAGAAACCACCTTGTTTCTGAAGATCTTTGTGTTCTGAGAAACACGAAAATGTAATATATGAATAATAATAAAAACCCCACTTAATGATATTCATGCCCTCCAAGTACTATTGAAGACCTCTGAATTCATTAAAACATTTTGCATCTGCAGCGTTTTTCTGTGAGAAGTGAGAGATGTACTGTTCAATCTGATATCGCACTCTGAAGTCTACAGAGTATGGCTTTGTGTTAAGCTTTACCCCCAAAAGAGTGGTTGAATTTGGTAAGAGTAGTGGCAATATAACAGCAGTGAACATGTACAAGAGAAGGACCACCAAGATGATCAGAGGGCTGGAGCATCCATCTCTCCTATGAAGACAGGCAGAGAGAGTTGGGACTGTTCAACCTGAAGAAGAGAAAGCTTTAGGGAGTTCTTATTCCTACCTTTAAATAGTTAAAGGGAGCTTATATAAAAGATGGAGAAAGAGTTTTTACCAAGGCCTACAGTGACAGGACAAGGGACATTTTAAAACTAGAAGTTAGAGTTTAGATTGGACTCAAAAACAAATATTTTGTGATGAGGGTAGTGAGACAATGTTCTGGTTTAAGCCAGGATGGAGTTAATCTTCTCAGTAGCTGGTGTAGTGCAGTGTTTTGGATTCAGAGTGATAATACACTGTTGTTTTGGTTTTGCTGGATTGTGTTTATCCTGAACCAAGGACATTTTCTTGCTTGTGTCTTATGCTCTGCCAGTGAGAAGATACACAGGAAATTGGGAGGGAGCATAGCTGGGACAGGTGACTTGAACTAGCCAAAGGGATATTCCCCACCATGGCACGTCATGCCCGGTATACAAGCAGGAAGAGGCCAATCCAGGGGGAGGTTTGGGGGTTGTGCCGGTCCACGGGTGGTGAGCAATTGTATTGTACATCACTTTTGTTCCTATCATTATCTGTTAGCATTGTAGCTCATCCTACTCTTTCTTATTATTAAACTGTTGTTATCTTAACCCACATATTTGTTCTCCTCCCCATTCCTCCAGGTTGGGGGGGGGAAGGGGGGAGGAGGGAGTGTAAGCAACTGCACGGTTCTTGGCTGCTGGCTGAGGTTAAATCACGGCAGTCCTTCTTGGCGCCCAACGTGGGGCTTGAAGGGTTGAGATAACAACAGTCTTGGACCTGATTGTTTTCTAAGCATTAATTGCTTACAATGTGGACCTTTTTGCTCTCGAGTTTCCGGTATTTTACTTCTATCAATAATATCGAATTTACAATCCCTATTCTCTATATTTCGTAGGATTAATATATAAGA